>NC_140613.1:37494660-37580282 GCF_057381915.1 Diplotaxodon limnothrissa | reverse complement strand
CGGTCGAGATCCCCATTCAAATGCATGTAACAGTGAGAAACGCACTGTCTTGGCGAAAGAAAGCGTTTTTGTACAACTTCATAGAAATAGCTGTAACTTGTGATAGAAGACTCGGATACACATGTTTATGGCTTTATCTTATAGAACTCAAGGTTCCCGTGCTGGGAAAACAGGTTTTGCAGCTGTTTGAGCTAAGATTTCCCAAGTTATTCACATAATGAAAACCTATACTTTGTTTCGGTCGAGATCCCCATTCAAATGCATGTAACAGTGAGAAACGCACTGTCTTGGCGAAAGAAAGCGTTTTTGTACAACTTCATAGAAATAGCTGTAACTTTTGATAGAAGACTCGGATACACATGTTTATGGCTTTATCTTATAGAACTCAAGGTTCCCGTGCTGGGAAAACAGGTTTTGCAGCTGTTTGAGCTAAGATTTCCAAGTTATTCACATAATGAAAAACCTATACTTTGTTTCGGTCGAGATCCCCATTCAAATGCATGTAACAGTGAGAAACGCACTGTCTTGGCGAAAGAAAGCGTTTTTGTACAACTTCATAGAAATAGCTGTAACTTTTGATAGAAGACTCGGATACACATGTTTATGGCTTTATCTTATAGAACTCAAGGTTCCCGTGCTGGGAAAACAGGTTTTGCAGCTGTTTGAGCTAAGATTTCCAAGTTATTCACATAATGAAAACCTATACTTTGTTTCGGTCGAGTTCCCCATTCAAATGCATGTAACAGTGAGAAACGCACTGTCTTGGCGAAAGAAAGCGTTTTTGTACAACTTCATAGAAATAGCTGTAACTTTTGATAGAAGACTCGGATACACATGTTTATGGCTTTATCTTATAGAACTCAAGGTTCCCGTGCTGGGAAAACAGGTTTTGCAGCTGTTTGAGCTAAGATTTCCAAGTTATTCACATAATGAAAACCTATACTTTGTTTCGGTCGAGATCCCCATTCAAATGCATGTAACAGTGAGAAACGCACTGTCTTGGCGAAAGAAAGCGTTTTTGTACAACTTCATAGAAATAGCTGTAACTTTTGATAGAAGACTCGGATACACATGTTTATGGCTTTATCTTATAGAACTCAAGGTTCCCGTGCTGGGAAAACAGGTTTTGCAGCTGTTTGAGCTAAGATTTCCAAGTTATTCACATAATGAAAACCTATACTTTGTTTCGGTCGAGATCCCCATTCAAATGCATGTAACAGTGAGAAACGCACTGTCTTGGCGAAAGAAAGCGTTTTTGTACAACTTCATAGAAATAGCTGTAACTTTTGATAGAAGACTCGGATACACATGTTTATGGCTTTATCTTATAGAACTCAAGGTTCCCGTGCTGGGAAAACAGGTTTTGCAGCTGTTTGAGCTAAGATTTCCAAGTTATTCACATAATGAAAACCTATACTTTGTTTCGGTCGAGTTCCCCATTCAAATGCATGTAACAGTGAGAAACGCACTGTCTTGGCGAAAGAAAGCGTTTTTGTACAACTTCATAGAAATAGCTGTAACTTTTGATAGAAGACTCGGATACACATGTTTATGGCTTTATCTTATAGAACTCAAGGTTCCCGTGCTGGGAAAACAGGTTTTGCAGCTGTTTGAGCTAAGATTTCCAAGTTATTCACATAATGAAAACCTATACTTTGTTTCGGTCGAGATCCCCATTCAAATGCATGTAACAGTGAGAAACGCACTGTCTTGGCGAAAGAAAGCGTTTTTGTACAACTTCATAGAAATAGCTGTAACTTTTGATAGAAGACTCGGATACACATGTTTATGGCTTTATCTTATAGAACTCAAGGTTCCCGTGCTGGGAAAACAGGTTTTGCAGCTGTTTGAGCTAAGATTTCCAAGTTATTCACATAATGAAAACCTATACTTTGTTTCGGTCGAGTTCCCCATTCAAATGCATGTAACAGTGAGAAACGCACTGTCTTGGCGAAAGAAAGCGTTTTTGTACAACTTCATAGAAATAGCTGTAACTTTTGATAGAAGACTCGGATACACATGTTTATGGCTTTATCTTATAGAACTCAAGGTTCCCGTGCTGGGAAAACAGGTTTTGCAGCTGTTTGAGCTAAGATTTCCAAGTTATTCACATAATGAAAACCTATACTTTGTTTCGGTCGAGATCCCCATTCAAATGCATGTAACAGTGAGAAACGCACTGTCTTGGCGAAAGAAAGCGTTTTTGTACAACTTCATAGAAATAGCTGTAACTTTTGATAGAAGACTCGGATACACATGTTTATGGCTTTATCTTATAGAACTCAAGGTTCTCGTGCTGGGAAAACAGGTTTTGCAGCTGTTTGAGCTAAGATTTCCAAGTTATTCACATAATGAAAACCTATACTTTGTTTCGGTCGAGATCCCCATTCAAATGCATGTAACAGTGAGAAACGCACTGTCTTGGCGAAAGAAAGCGTTTTTGTACAACTTCATAGAAATAGCTGTAACTTTTGATAGAAGACTCGGATACACATGTTTATGGCTTTATCTTATAGAACTCAAGGTTCCCGTGCTGGGAAAACAGGTTTTGCAGCTGTTTGAGCTAAGATTTCCAAGTTATTCACATAATGAAAACCTATACTTTGTTTCGGTCGAGATCCCCATTCAAATGCATGTAACAGTGAGAAACGCACTGTCTTGGCGAAAGAAAGCGTTTTTGTACAACTTCATAGAAATAGCTGTAACTTTTGATAGAAGACTCGGATACACATGTTTATGGCTTTATCTTATAGAACTCAAGGTTCCCGTGCTGGGAAAACAGGTTTTGCAGCTGTTTGAGCTAAGATTTCCAAGTTATTCACATAATGAAAACCTATACTTTGTTTCGGTCGAGATCCCCATTCAAATGCATGTAACAGTGAGAAACGCACTGTCTTGGCGAAAGAAAGCGTTTTTGTACAACTTCATAGAAATAGCTGTAACTTTTGATAGAAGACTCGGATACACATGTTTATGGCTTTATCTTATAGAACTCAAGGTTCCCGTGCTGGGAAAACAGGTTTTGCAGCTGTTTGAGCTAAGATTTCCAAGTTATTCACATAATGAAAACCTATACTTTGTTTCGGTCGAGATCCCCATTCAAATGCATGTAACAGTGAGAAACGCACTGTCTTGGCGAAAGAAAGCGTTTTTGTACAACTTCATAGAAATAGCTGTAACTTTTGATAGAAGACTCGGATACACATGTTTATGGCTTTATCTTATAGAACTCAAGGTTCCCGTGCTGGGAAAACAGGTTTTGCAGCTGTTTGAGCTAAGATTTCCAAGTTATTCACATAATGAAAACCTATACTTTGTTTCGGTCGAGATCCCCATTCAAATGCATGTAACAGTGAGAAACGCACTGTCTTGGCGAAAGAAAGCGTTTTTGTACAACTTCATAGAAATAGCTGTAACTTTTGATAGAAGACTCGGATACACATGTTTATGGCTTTATCTTATAGAACTCAAGGTTCCCGTGCTGGGAAAACAGGTTTTGCAGCTGTTTGAGCTAAGATTTCCAAGTTATTCACATAATGAAAACCTATACTTTGTTTCGGTCGAGATCCCCATTCAAATGCATGTAACAGTGAGAAACGCACTGTCTTGGCGAAAGAAAGCGTTTTTGTACAACTTCATAGAAATAGCTGTAACTTTTGATAGAAGACTCGGATACACATGTTTATGGCTTTATCTTATAGAACTCAAGGTTCCCGTGCTGGGAAAACAGGTTTTGCAGCTGTTTGAGCTAAGATTTCCAAGTTATTCACATAATGAAAACCTATACTTTGTTTCGGTCGAGATCCCCATTCAAATGCATGTAACAGTGAGAAACGCACTGTCTTGGCGAAAGAAAGCGTTTTTGTACAACTTCATAGAAATAGCTGTAACTTGTGATAGAAGACTCGGATACACATGTTTATGGCTTTATCTTATAGAACTCAAGGTTCCCGTGCTGGGAAAACAGGTTTTGCAGCTGTTTGAGCTAAGATTTCCAAGTTATTCACATAATGAAAACCTATACTTTGTTTCGGTCGAGATCCCCATTCAAATGCATGTAACAGTGAGAAACGCACTGTCTTGGCGAAAGAAAGCGTTTTTGTACAACTTCATAGAAATAGCTGTAACTTTTGATAGAAGACTCGGGTACACATGTTTATGGCTTTCTTATAGAACTCAAGGTTCCCGTGCTGGGAAAACAGGTTTTGCAGCTGTTTGAGCTAAGATTTCCAAGTTATTCACATAATGAAAACCTATACTTTGTTTCGGTCGAGATCCCCATTCAAATGCATGTAACAGTGAGAAACGCACTGTCTTGGCGAAAGAAAGCGTTTTTGTACAACTTCATAGAAATAGCTGTAACTTTTGATAGAAGACTCGGATACACATGTTTATGGCTTTATCTTATAGAACTCAAGGTTCCCGTGCTGGGAAAACAGGTTTTGCAGCTGTTTGAGCTAAGATTTCCAAGTTATTCACATAATGAAAACCTATACTTTGTTTCGGTCGAGATCCCCATTCAAATGCATGTAACAGTGAGAAACGCACTGTCTTGGCGAAAGAAAGCGTTTTTGTACAACTTCATAGAAATAGCTGTAACTTTTGATAGAAGACTCGGATACACATGTTTATGGCTTTATCTTATAGAACTCAAGGTTCCCGTGCTGGGAAAACAGGTTTTGCAGCTGTTTGAGCTAAGATTTCCAAGTTATTCACATAATGAAAACCTATACTTTGTTTCGGTCGAGATCCCCATTCAAATGCATGTAACAGTGAGAAACGCACTGTCTTGGCGAAAGAAAGCGTTTTTGTACAACTTCATAGAAATAGCTGTAACTTTTGATAGAAGACTCGGATACACATGTTTATGGCTTTATCTTATAGAACTCAAGGTTCCCGTGCTGGGAAAACAGGTTTTGCAGCTGTTTGAGCTAAGATTTCCAAGTTATTCACATAATGAAAACCTATACTTTGTTTCGGTCGAGATCCCCATTCAAATGCATGTAACAGTGAGAAACGCACTGTCTTGGCGAAAGAAAGCGTTTTTGTACAACTTCATAGAAATAGCTGTAACTTTTGATAGAAGACTCGGATACACATGTTTATGGCTTTATCTTATAGAACTCAAGGTTCCCGTGCTGGGAAAACAGGTTTTGCAGCTGTTTGAGCTAAGATTTCCAAGTTATTCACATAATGAAAACCTATACTTTGTTTCGGTCGAGATCCCCATTCAAATGCATGTAACAGTGAGAAACGCACTGTCTTGGCGAAAGAAAGCGTTTTTGTACAACTTCATAGAAATAGCTGTAACTTTTGATAGAAGACTCGGATACACATGTTTATGGCTTTATCTTATAGAACTCAAGGTTCCCGTGCTGGGAAAACAGGTTTTGCAGCTGTTTGAGCTAAGATTTCCAAGTTATTCACATAATGAAAACCTATACTTTGTTTCGGTCGAGATCCCCATTCAAATGCATGTAACAGTGAGAAACGCACTGTCTTGGCGAAAGAAAGCGTTTTTGTACAACTTCATAGAAATAGCTGTAACTTTTGATAGAAGACTCGGATACACATGTTTATGGCTTTATCTTATAGAACTCAAGGTTCCCGTGCTGGGAAAACAGGTTTTGCAGCTGTTTGAGCTAAGATTTCCAAGTTATTCACATAATGAAAACCTATACTTTGTTTCGGTCGAGATCCCCATTCAAATGCATGTAACAGTGAGAAACGCACTGTCTTGGCGAAAGAAAGCGTTTTTGTACAACTTCATAGAAATAGCTGTAACTTTTGATAGAAGACTCGGATACACATGTTTATGGCTTTATCTTATAGAACTCAAGGTTCCCGTGCTGGGAAAACAGGTTTTGCAGCTGTTTGAGCTAAGATTTCCAAGTTATTCACATAATGAAAACCTATACTTTGTTTCGGTCGAGTTCCCCATTCAAATGCATGTAACAGTGAGAAACGCACTGTCTTGGCGAAAGAAAGCGTTTTTGTACAACTTCATAGAAATAGCTGTAACTTTTGATAGAAGACTCGGATACACATGTTTATGGCTTTATCTTATAGAACTCAAGGTTCCCGTGCTGGGAAAACAGGTTTTGCAGCTGTTTGAGCTAAGATTTCCAAGTTATTCACATAATGAAAACCTATACTTTGTTTCGGTCGAGATCCCCATTCAAATGCATGTAACAGTGAGAAACGCACTGTCTTGGCGAAAGAAAGCGTTTTTGTACAACTTCATAGAAATAGCTGTAACTTTTGATAGAAGACTCGGATACACATGTTTATGGCTTTATCTTATAGAACTCAAGGTTCCCGTGCTGGGAAAACAGGTTTTGCAGCTGTTTGAGCTAAGATTTCCAAGTTATTCACATAATGAAAACCTATACTTTGTTTCGGTCGAGATCCCCATTCAAATGCATGTAACAGTGAGAAACGCACTGTCTTGGCGAAAGAAAGCGTTTTTGTACAACTTCATAGAAATAGCTGTAACTTTTGATAGAAGACTCGGATACACATGTTTATGGCTTTATCTTATAGAACTCAAGGTTCCCGTGCTGGGAAAACAGGTTTTGCAGCTGTTTGAGCTAAGATTTCCAAGTTATTCACATAATGAAAACCTATACTTTGTTTCGGTCGAGATCCCCATTCAAATGCATGTAACAGTGAGAAACGCACTGTCTTGGCGAAAGAAAGCGTTTTTGTACAACTTCATAGAAATAGCTGTAACTTTTGATAGAAGACTCGGATACACATGTTTATGGCTTTATCTTATAGAACTCAAGGTTCCCGTGCTGGGAAAACAGGTTTTGCAGCTGTTTGAGCTAAGATTTCCAAGTTATTCACATAATGAAAACCTATACTTTGTTTCGGTCGAGATCCCCATTCAAATGCATGTAACAGTGAGAAACGCACTGTCTTGGCGAAAGAAAGCGTTTTTGTACAACTTCATAGAAATAGCTGTAACTTTTGATAGAAGACTCGGATACACATGTTTATGGCTTTATCTTATAGAACTCAAGGTTCCCGTGCTGGGAAAACAGGTTTTGCAGCTGTTTGAGCTAAGATTTCCAAGTTATTCACATAATGAAAACCTATACTTTGTTTCGGTCGAGATCCCCATTCAAATGCATGTAACAGTGAGAAACGCACTGTCTTGGCGAAAGAAAGCGTTTTTGTACAACTTCATAGAAATAGCTGTAACTTTTGATAGAAGACTCGGATACACATGTTTATGGCTTTATCTTATAGAACTCAAGGTTCCCGTGCTGGGAAAACAGGTTTTGCAGCTGTTTGAGCTAAGATTTCCAAGTTATTCACATAATGAAAACCTATACTTTGTTTCGGTCGAGATCCCCATTCAAATGCATGTAACAGTGAGAAACGCACTGTCTTGGCGAAAGAAAGCGTTTTTGTACAACTTCATAGAAATAGCTGTAACTTTTGATAGAAGACTCGGATACACATGTTTATGGCTTTATCTTATAGAACTCAAGGTTCCCGTGCTGGGAAAACAGGTTTTGCAGCTGTTTGAGCTAAGATTTCCAAGTTATTCACATAATGAAAACCTATACTTTGTTTCGGTCGAGATCCCCATTCAAATGCATGTAACAGTGAGAAACGCACTGTCTTGGCGAAAGAAAGCGTTTTTGTACAACTTCATAGAAATAGCTGTAACTTTTGATAGAAGACTCGGATACACATGTTTATGGCTTTATCTTATAGAACTCAAGGTTCCCGTGCTGGGAAAACAGGTTTTGCAGCTGTTTGAGCTAAGATTTCCAAGTTATTCACATAATGAAAACCTATACTTTGTTTCGGTCGAGTTCCCCATTCAAATGCATGTAACAGTGAGAAACGCACTGTCTTGGCGAAAGAAAGCGTTTTTGTACAACTTCATAGAAATAGCTGTAACTTTTGATAGAAGACTCGGATACACATGTTTATGGCTTTATCTTATAGAACTCAAGGTTCCCGTGCTGGGAAAACAGGTTTTGCAGCTGTTTGAGCTAAGATTTCCAAGTTATTCACATAATGAAAACCTATACTTTGTTTCGGTCGAGATCCCCATTCAAATGCATGTAACAGTGAGAAACGCACTGTCTTGGCGAAAGAAAGCGTTTTTGTACAACTTCATAGAAATAGCTGTAACTTTTGATAGAAGACTCGGATACACATGTTTATGGCTTTATCTTATAGAACTCAAGGTTCCCGTGCTGGGAAAACAGGTTTTGCAGCTGTTTGAGCTAAGATTTCCAAGTTATTCACATAATGAAAACCTATACTTTGTTTCGGTCGAGTTCCCCATTCAAATGCATGTAACAGTGAGAAACGCACTGTCTTGGCGAAAGAAAGCGTTTTTGTACAACTTCATAGAAATAGCTGTAACTTTTGATAGAAGACTCGGATACACATGTTTATGGCTTTATCTTATAGAACTCAAGGTTCCCGTGCTGGGAAAACAGGTTTTGCAGCTGTTTGAGCTAAGATTTCCAAGTTATTCACATAATGAAAACCTATACTTTGTTTCGGTCGAGATCCCCATTCAAATGCATGTAACAGTGAGAAACGCACTGTCTTGGCGAAAGAAAGCGTTTTTGTACAACTTCATAGAAATAGCTGTAACTTTTGATAGAAGACTCGGATACACATGTTTATGGCTTTATCTTATAGAACTCAAGGTTCCCGTGCTGGGAAAACAGGTTTTGCAGCTGTTTGAGCTAAGATTTCCAAGTTATTCACATAATGAAAACCTATACTTTGTTTCGGTCGAGTTCCCCATTCAAATGCATGTAACAGTGAGAAACGCACTGTCTTGGCGAAAGAAAGCGTTTTTGTACAACTTCATAGAAATAGCTGTAACTTTTGATAGAAGACTCGGATACACATGTTTATGGCTTTATCTTATAGAACTCAAGGTTCCCGTGCTGGGAAAACAGGTTTTGCAGCTGTTTGAGCTAAGATTTCCAAGTTATTCACATAATGAAAACCTATACTTTGTTTCGGTCGAGATCCCCATTCAAATGCATGTAACAGTGAGAAACGCACTGTCTTGGCGAAAGAAAGCGTTTTTGTACAACTTCATAGAAATAGCTGTAACTTTTGATAGAAGACTCGGATACACATGTTTATGGCTTTATCTTATAGAACTCAAGGTTCCCGTGCTGGGAAAACAGGTTTTGCAGCTGTTTGAGCTAAGATTTCCAAGTTATTCACATAATGAAAACCTATACTTTGTTTCGGTCGAGATCCCCATTCAAATGCATGTAACAGTGAGAAACGCACTGTCTTGGCGAAAGAAAGCGTTTTTGTACAACTTCATAGAAATAGCTGTAACTTTTGATAGAAGACTCGGATACACATGTTTATGGCTTTATCTTATAGAACTCAAGGTTCCCGTGCTGGGAAAACAGGTTTTGCAGCTGTTTGAGCTAAGATTTCCAAGTTATTCACATAATGAAAACCTATACTTTGTTTCGGTCGAGATCCCCATTCAAATGCATGTAACAGTGAGAAACGCACTGTCTTGGCGAAAGAAAGCGTTTTTGTACAACTTCATAGAAATAGCTGTAACTTTTGATAGAAGACTCGGATACACATGTTTATGGCTTTATCTTATAGAACTCAAGGTTCCCGTGCTGGGAAAACAGGTTTTGCAGCTGTTTGAGCTAAGATTTCCAAGTTATTCACATAATGAAAACCTATACTTTGTTTCGGTCGAGATCCCCATTCAAATGCATGTAACAGTGAGAAACGCACTGTCTTGGCGAAAGAAAGCGTTTTTGTACAACTTCATAGAAATAGCTGTAACTTTTGATAGAAGACTCGGATACACATGTTTATGGCTTTATCTTATAGAACTCAAGGTTCCCGTGCTGGGAAAACAGGTTTTGCAGCTGTTTGAGCTAAGATTTCCAAGTTATTCACATAATGAAAACCTATACTTTGTTTCGGTCGAGATCCCCATTCAAATGCATGTAACAGTGAGAAACGCACTGTCTTGGCGAAAGAAAGCGTTTTTGTACAACTTCATAGAAATAGCTGTAACTTTTGATAGAAGACTCGGATACACATGTTTATGGCTTTATCTTATAGAACTCAAGGTTCCCGTGCTGGGAAAACAGGTTTTGCAGCTGTTTGAGCTAAGATTTCCAAGTTATTCACATAATGAAAACCTATACTTTGTTTCGGTCGAGATCCCCATTCAAATGCATGTAACAGTGAGAAACGCACTGTCTTGGCGAAAGAAAGCGTTTTTGTACAACTTCATAGAAATAGCTGTAACTTTTGATAGAAGACTCGGATACACATGTTTATGGCTTTATCTTATAGAACTCAAGGTTCCCGTGCTGGGAAAACAGGTTTTGCAGCTGTTTGAGCTAAGATTTCCAAGTTATTCACATAATGAAAACCTATACTTTGTTTCGGTCGAGATCCCCATTCAAATGCATGTAACAGTGAGAAACGCACTGTCTTGGCGAAAGAAAGCGTTTTTGTACAACTTCATAGAAATAGCTGTAACTTTTGATAGAAGACTCGGATACACATGTTTATGGCTTTATCTTATAGAACTCAAGGTTCCCGTGCTGGGAAAACAGGTTTTGCAGCTGTTTGAGCTAAGATTTCCAAGTTATTCACATAATGAAAACCTATACTTTGTTTCGGTCGAGATCCCCATTCAAATGCATGTAACAGTGAGAAACGCACTGTCTTGGCGAAAGAAAGCGTTTTTGTACAACTTCATAGAAATAGCTGTAACTTTTGATAGAAGACTCGGATACACATGTTTATGGCTTTATCTTATAGAACTCAAGGTTCTCCGTGCTGGGAAAACAGGTTTTGCAGCTGTTTGAGCTAAGATTTCCAAGTTATTCACATAATGAAAACCTATACTTTGTTTCGGTCGAGATCCCCATTCAAATGCATGTAACAGTGAGAAACGCACTGTCTTGGCGAAAGAAAGCGTTTTTGTACAACTTCATAGAAATAGCTGTAACTTGTGATAGAAGACTCGGATACACATGTTTATGGCTTTATCTTATAGAACTCAAGGTTCCCGTGCTGGGAAAACAGGTTTTGCAGCTGTTTGAGCTAAGATTTCCAAGTTATTCACATAATGAAAACCTATACTTTGTTTCGGTCGAGATCCCCATTCAAATGCATGTAACAGTGAGAAACGCACTGTCTTGGCGAAAGAAAGCGTTTTTGTACAACTTCATAGAAATAGCTGTAACTTTTGATAGAAGACTCGGATACACATGTTTATGGCTTTATCTTATAGAACTCAAGGTTCCCGTGCTGGGAAAACAGGTTTTGCAGCTGTTTGAGCTAAGATTTCCAAGTTATTCACATAATGAAAACCTATACTTTGTTTCGGTCGAGATCCCCATTCAAATGCATGTAACAGTGAGAAACGCACTGTCTTGGCGAAAGAAAGCGTTTTTGTACAACTTCATAGAAATAGCTGTAACTTGTGATAGAAGACTCGGATACACATGTTTATGGCTTTATCTTATAGAACTCAAGGTTCCCGTGCTGGGAAAACAGGTTTTGCAGCTGTTTGAGCTAAGATTTCCAAGTTATTCACATAATGAAAACCTATACTTTGTTTCGGTCGAGATCCCCATTCAAATGCATGTAACAGTGAGAAACGCACTGTCTTGGCGAAAGAAAGCGTTTTTGTACAACTTCATAGAAATAGCTGTAACTTTTGATAGAAGACTCGGATACACATGTTTATGGCTTTATCTTATAGAACTCAAGGTTCCCGTGCTGGGAAAACAGGTTTTGCAGCTGTTTGAGCTAAGATTTCCAAGTTATTCACATAATGAAAACCTATACTTTGTTTCGGTCGAGATCCCCATTCAAATGCATGTAACAGTGAGAAACGCACTGTCTTGGCGAAAGAAAGCGTTTTTGTACAACTTCATAGAAATAGCTGTAACTTTTGATAGAAGACTCGGATACACATGTTTATGGCTTTATCTTATAGAACTCAAGGTTCCCGTGCTGGGAAAACAGGTTTTGCAGCTGTTTGAGCTAAGATTTCCAAGTTATTCACATAATGAAAACCTATACTTTGTTTCGGTCGAGATCCCCATTCAAATGCATGTAACAGTGAGAAACGCACTGTCTTGGCGAAAGAAAGCGTTTTTGTACAACTTCATAGAAATAGCTGTAACTTTTGATAGAAGACTCGGATACACATGTTTATGGCTTTATCTTATAGAACTCAAGGTTCCCGTGCTGGGAAAACAGGTTTTGCAGCTGTTTGAGCTAAGATTTCCAAGTTATTCACATAATGAAAACCTATACTTTGTTTCGGTCGAGATCCCCATTCAAATGCATGTAACAGTGAGAAACGCACTGTCTTGGCGAAAGAAAGCGTTTTTGTACAACTTCATAGAAATAGCTGTAACTTTTGATAGAAGACTCGGATACACATGTTTATGGCTTTATCTTATAGAACTCAAGGTTCCCGTGCTGGGAAAACAGGTTTTGCAGCTGTTTGAGCTAAGATTTCCAAGTTATTCACATAATGAAAACCTATACTTTGTTTCGGTCGAGATCCCCATTCAAATGCATGTAACAGTGAGAAACGCACTGTCTTGGCGAAAGAAAGCGTTTTTGTACAACTTCATAGAAATAGCTGTAACTTTTGATAGAAGACTCGGATACACATGTTTATGGCTTTATCTTATAGAACTCAAGGTTCCCGTGCTGGGAAAACAGGTTTTGCAGCTGTTTGAGCTAAGATTTCCAAGTTATTCACATAATGAAAACCTATACTTTGTTTCGGTCGAGATCCCCATTCAAATGCATGTAACAGTGAGAAACGCACTGTCTTGGCGAAAGAAAGCGTTTTTGTACAACTTCATAGAAATAGCTGTAACTTGTGATAGAAGACTCGGATACACATGTTTATGGCTTTATCTTATAGAACTCAAGGTTCCCGTGCTGGGAAAACAGGTTTTGCAGCTGTTTGAGCTAAGATTTCCAAGTTATTCACATAATGAAAACCTATACTTTGTTTCGGTCGAGATCCCCATTCAAATGCATGTAACAGTGAGAAACGCACTGTCTTGGCGAAAGAAAGCGTTTTTGTACAACTTCATAGAAATAGCTGTAACTTTTGATAGAAGACTCGGATACACATGTTTATGGCTTTATCTTATAGAACTCAAGGTTCCCGTGCTGGGAAAACAGGTTTTGCAGCTGTTTGAGCTAAGATTTCCAAGTTATTCACATAATGAAAACCTATACTTTGTTTCGGTCGAGATCCCCATTCAAATGCATGTAACAGTGAGAAACGCACTGTCTTGGCGAAAGAAAGCGTTTTTGTACAACTTCATAGAAATAGCTGTAACTTTTGATAGAAGACTCGGATACACATGTTTATGGCTTTATCTTATAGAACTCAAGGTTCCCGTGCTGGGAAAACAGGTTTTGCAGCTGTTTGAGCTAAGATTTCCAAGTTATTCACATAATGAAAACCTATACTTTGTTTCGGTCGAGATCCCCATTCAAATGCATGTAACAGTGAGAAACGCACTGTCTTGGCGAAAGAAAGCGTTTTTGTACAACTTCATAGAAATAGCTGTAACTTTTGATAGAAGACTCGGATACACATGTTTATGGCTTTATCTTATAGAACTCAAGGTTCCCGTGCTGGGAAAACAGGTTTTGCAGCTGTTTGAGCTAAGATTTCCAAGTTATTCACATAATGAAAACCTATACTTTGTTTCGGTCGAGATCCCCATTCAAATGCATGTAACAGTGAGAAACGCACTGTCTTGGCGAAAGAAAGCGTTTTTGTACAACTTCATAGAAATAGCTGTAACTTTTGATAGAAGACTCGGATACACATGTTTATGGCTTTATCTTATAGAACTCAAGGTTCCCGTGCTGGGAAAACAGGTTTTGCAGCTGTTTGAGCTAAGATTTCCAAGTTATTCACATAATGAAAACCTATACTTTGTTTCGGTCGAGATCCCCATTCAAATGCATGTAACAGTGAGAAACGCACTGTCTTGGCGAAAGAAAGCGTTTTTGTACAACTTCATAGAAATAGCTGTAACTTTTGATAGAAGACTCGGATACACATGTTTATGGCTTTATCTTATAGAACTCAAGGTTCCCGTGCTGGGAAAACAGGTTTTGCAGCTGTTTGAGCTAAGATTTCCAAGTTATTCACATAATGAAAACCTATACTTTGTTTCGGTCGAGATCCCCATTCAAATGCATGTAACAGTGAGAAACGCACTGTCTTGGCGAAAGAAAGCGTTTTTGTACAACTTCATAGAAATAGCTGTAACTTTTGATAGAAGACTCGGATACACATGTTTATGGCTTTATCTTATAGAACTCAAGGTTCCCGTGCTGGGAAAACAGGTTTTGCAGCTGTTTGAGCTAAGATTTCCAAGTTATTCACATAATGAAAACCTATACTTTGTTTCGGTCGAGATCCCCATTCAAATGCATGTAACAGTGAGAAACGCACTGTCTTGGCGAAAGAAAGCGTTTTTGTACAACTTCATAGAAATAGCTGTAACTTTTGATAGAAGACTCGGATACACATGTTTATGGCTTTATCTTATAGAACTCAAGGTTCCCGTGCTGGGAAAACAGGTTTTGCAGCTGTTTGAGCTAAGATTTCCAAGTTATTCACATAATGAAAACCTATACTTTGTTTCGGTCGAGATCCCCATTCAAATGCATGTAACAGTGAGAAACGCACTGTCTTGGCGAAAGAAAGCGTTTTTGTACAACTTCATAGAAATAGCTGTAACTTTTGATAGAAGACTCGGATACACATGTTTATGGCTTTATCTTATAGAACTCAAGGTTCCCGTGCTGGGAAAACAGGTTTTGCAGCTGTTTGAGCTAAGATTTCCAAGTTATTCACATAATGAAAACCTATACTTTGTTTCGGTCGAGATCCCCATTCAAATGCATGTAACAGTGAGAAACGCACTGTCTTGGCGAAAGAAAGCGTTTTTGTACAACTTCATAGAAATAGCTGTAACTTTTGATAGAAGACTCGGATACACATGTTTATGGCTTTATCTTATAGAACTCAAGGTTCCCGTGCTGGGAAAACAGGTTTTGCAGCTGTTTGAGCTAAGATTTCCAAGTTATTCACATAATGAAAACCTATACTTTGTTTCGGTCGAGATCCCCATTCAAATGCATGTAACAGTGAGAAACGCACTGTCTTGGCGAAAGAAAGCGTTTTTGTACAACTTCATAGAAATAGCTGTAACTTTTGATAGAAGACTCGGATACACATGTTTATGGCTTTATCTTATAGAACTCAAGGTTCTCGTGCTGGGAAAACAGGTTTTGCAGCTGTTTGAGCTAAGATTTCCAAGTTATTCACATAATGAAAACCTATACTTTGTTTCGGTCGAGATCCCCATTCAAATGCATGTAACAGTGAGAAACGCACTGTCTTGGCGAAAGAAAGCGTTTTTGTACAACTTCATAGAAATAGCTGTAACTTGTGATAGAAGACTCGGATACACATGTTTATGGCTTTATCTTATAGAACTCAAGGTTCCCGTGCTGGGAAAACAGGTTTTGCAGCTGTTTGAGCTAAGATTTCCAAGTTATTCACATAATGAAAACCTATACTTTGTTTCGGTCGAGTTCCCCATTCAAATGCATGTAACAGTGAGAAACGCACTGTCTTGGCGAAAGAAAGCGTTTTTGTACAACTTCATAGAAATAGCTGTAACTTTTGATAGAAGACTCGGATACACATGTTTATGGCTTTATCTTATAGAACTCAAGGTTCCCGTGCTGGGAAAACAGGTTTTGCAGCTGTTTGAGCTAAGATTTCCAAGTTATTCACATAATGAAAACCTATACTTTGTTTCGGTCGAGATCCCCATTCAAATGCATGTAACAGTGAGAAACGCACTGTCTTGGCGAAAGAAAGCGTTTTTGTACAACTTCATAGAAATAGCTGTAACTTTTGATAGAAGACTCGGATACACATGTTTATGGCTTTATCTTATAGAACTCAAGGTTCCCGTGCTGGGAAAACAGGTTTTGCAGCTGTTTGAGCTAAGATTTCCAAGTTATTCACATAATGAAAACCTATACTTTGTTTCGGTCGAGATCCCCATTCAAATGCATGTAACAGTGAGAAACGCACTGTCTTGGCGAAAGAAAGCGTTTTTGTACAACTTCATAGAAATAGCTGTAACTTGTGATAGAAGACTCGGATACACATGTTTATGGCTTTATCTTATAGAACTCAAGGTTCCTGTGCTGGGAAAACAGGTTTTGCAGCTGTTTGAGCTAAGATTTCCAAGTTATTCACATAATGAAAACCTATACTTTGTTTCGGTCGAGATCCCCATTCAAATGCATGTAACAGTGAGAAACGCACTGTCTTGGCGAAAGAAAGCGTTTTTGTACAACTTCATAGAAATAGCTGTAACTTTTGATAGAAGACTCGGATACACATGTTTATGGCTTTATCTTATAGAACTCAAGGTTCCCGTGCTGGGAAAACAGGTTTTGCAGCTGTTTGAGCTAAGATTTCCAAGTTATTCACATAATGAAAACCTATACTTTGTTTCGGTCGAGATCCCCATTCAAATGCATGTAACAGTGAGAAACGCACTGTCTTGGCGAAAGAAAGCGTTTTTGTACAACTTCATAGAAATAGCTGTAACTTTTGATAGAAGACTCGGATACACATGTTTATGGCTTTATCTTATAGAACTCAAGGTTCCCGTGCTGGGAAAACAGGTTTTGCAGCTGTTTGAGCTAAGATTTCCAAGTTATTCACATAATGAAAACCTATACTTTGTTTCGGTCGAGATCCCCATTCAAATGCATGTAACAGTGAGAAACGCACTGTCTTGGCGAAAGAAAGCGTTTTTGTACAACTTCATAGAAATAGCTGTAACTTTTGATAGAAGACTCGGATACACATGTTTATGGCTTTATCTTATAGAACTCAAGGTTCCCGTGCTGGGAAAACAGGTTTTGCAGCTGTTTGAGCTAAGATTTCCAAGTTATTCACATAATGAAAACCTATACTTTGTTTCGGTCGAGTTCCCCATTCAAATGCATGTAACAGTGAGAAACGCACTGTCTTGGCGAAAGAAAGCGTTTTTGTACAACTTCATAGAAATAGCTGTAACTTTTGATAGAAGACTCGGATACACATGTTTATGGCTTTATCTTATAGAACTCAAGGTTCCCGTGCTGGGAAAACAGGTTTTGCAGCTGTTTGAGCTAAGATTTCCAAGTTATTCACATAATGAAAACCTATACTTTGTTTCGGTCGAGATCCCCATTCAAATGCATGTAACAGTGAGAAACGCACTGTCTTGGCGAAAGAAAGCGTTTTTGTACAACTTCATAGAAATAGCTGTAACTTTTGATAGAAGACTCGGATACACATGTTTATGGCTTTATCTTATAGAACTCAAGGTTCCCGTGCTGGGAAAACAGGTTTTGCAGCTGTTTGAGCTAAGATTTCCAAGTTATTCACATAATGAAAACCTATACTTTGTTTCGGTCGAGATCCCCATTCAAATGCATGTAACAGTGAGAAACGCACTGTCTTGGCGAAAGAAAGCGTTTTTGTACAACTTCATAGAAATAGCTGTAACTTTTGATAGAAGACTCGGATACACATGTTTATGGCTTTATCTTATAGAACTCAAGGTTCCCGTGCTGGGAAAACAGGTTTTGCAGCTGTTTGAGCTAAGATTTCCAAGTTATTCACATAATGAAAACCTATACTTTGTTTCGGTCGAGTTCCCCATTCAAATGCATGTAACAGTGAGAAACGCACTGTCTTGGCGAAAGAAAGCGTTTTTGTACAACTTCATAGAAATAGCTGTAACTTTTGATAGAAGACTCGGATACACATGTTTATGGCTTTATCTTATAGAACTCAAGGTTCCCGTGCTGGGAAAAACAGGTTTTGCAGCTGTTTGAGCTAAGATTTCCAAGTTATTCACATAATGAAAACCTATACTTTGTTTCGGTCGAGATCCCCATTCAAATGCATGTAACAGTGAGAAACGCACTGTCTTGGCGAAAGAAAGCGTTTTTGTACAACTTCATAGAAATAGCTGTAACTTTTGATAGAAGACTCGGATACACATGTTTATGGCTTTATCTTATAGAACTCAAGGTTCCCGTGCTGGGAAAACAGGTTTTGCAGCTGTTTGAGCTAAGATTTCCAAGTTATTCACATAATGAAAACCTATACTTTGTTTCGGTCGAGTTCCCCATTCAAATGCATGTAACAGTGAGAAACGCACTGTCTTGGCGAAAGAAAGCGTTTTTGTACAACTTCATAGAAATAGCTGTAACTTTTGATAGAAGACTCGGATACACATGTTTATGGCTTTATCTTATAGAACTCAAGGTTCCCGTGCTGGGAAAACAGGTTTTGCAGCTGTTTGAGCTAAGATTTCCAAGTTATTCACATAATGAAAACCTATACTTTGTTTCGGTCGAGTTCCCCATTCAAATGCATGTAACAGTGAGAAAACGCACTGTCTTGGCGAAAGAAAGCGTTTTTGTACAACTTCATAGAAATAGCTGTAACTTGTGATAGAAGACTCGGATACACATGTTTATGGCTTTATCTTATAGAACTCAAGGTTCCCGTGCTGGGAAAACAGGTTTTTGCAGCTGTTTTGAGCTAAGATTTCCAAGTTATTCACATAATGAAAACCTATACTTTGTTTCGGTCGAGTTCCCCATTCAAATGCATGTAACAGTGAGAAACGCACTGTCTTGGCGAAAGAAAGCGTTTTTGTACAACTTCATAGAAATAGCTGTAACTTTTGATAGAAGGACTCGGATACACATGTTTATGGCTTTATCTTATAGAAACTCAAGGTTCTCGTGCTGGGAAAACAGGTTTTGCAGCTGTTTGAGCTAAGATTTCCAAGTTATTCACATAATGAAAACCTATACTTTGTTTCGGTCGAGATCCCCATTCAAATGCATGTAACAGTGAGAAACGCACTGTCTTGGCGAAAGAAAGCGTTTTTGTACAACTTCATAGAAATAGCTGTAACTTTTGATAGAAGACTCGGATACACATGTTTATGGCTTTATCTTATAGAACTCAAGGTTCCCGTGCTGGGAAAACAGGTTTTGCAGCTGTTTGAGCTAAGATTTCCAAGTTATTCACATAATGAAAACCTATACTTTGTTTCGGTCGAGATCCCCATTCAAATGCATGTAACAGTGAGAAACGCACTGTCTTGGCGAAAGAAAGCGTTTTTGTACAACTTCATAGAAATAGCTGTAACTTTTGATAGAAGACTCGGATACACATGTTTATGGCTTTATCTTATAGAACTCAAGGTTCCCGTGCTGGGAAAACAGGTTTGCAGCTGTTTGAGCTAAGATTTCCAAGTTATTCACATAATGAAAACCTATACTTTGTTTCGGTCGAGTTCCCCATTCAAATGCATGTAACAGTGAGAAACGCACTGTCTTGGCGAAAGAAAGCGTTTTTGTACAACTTCATAGAAATAGCTGTAACTTTTGATAGAAGACTCGGATACACATGTTTATGGCTTTATCTTATAGAACTCAAGGTTTCCCGTGCTGGGAAAACAGGTTTTGCAGCTGTTTGAGCTAAGATTTCCAAGTTATTCACATAATGAAAACCTATACTTTGTTTCGGTCGAGATCCCCATTCAAATGCATGTAACAGTGAGAAACGCACTGTCTTGGCGAAAGAAAGCGTTTTTGTACAACTTCATAGAAATAGCTGTAACTTTTGATAGAAGACTCGGATACACATGTTTATGGCTTTATCTTATAGAACTCAAGGTTCCCGTGCTGGGAAAACAGGTTTTGCAGCTGTTTGAGCTAAGATTTCCAAGTTATTCACATAATGAAAACCTATACTTTGTTTCGGTCGAGTTCCCCATTCAAATGCATGTAACAGTGAGAAACGCACTGTCTTGGCGAAAGAAAGCGTTTTTGTACAACTTCATAGAAATAGCTGTAACTTTTGATAGAAGACTCGGATACACATGTTTATGGCTTTATCTTATAGAACTCAAGGTTCCCGTGCTGGGAAAACAGGTTTTGCAGCTGTTTGAGCTAAGATTTCCAAGTTATTCACATAATGAAAACCTATACTTTGTTTCGGTCGAGTTCCCCATTCAAATGCATGTAACAGTGAGAAACGCACTGTCTTGGCGAAAGAAAGCGTTTTTGTACAACTTCATAGAAATAGCTGTAACTTGTGATAGAAGACTCGGATACACATGTTTATGGCTTTATCTTATAGAACTCAAGGTTCCCGTGCTGGGAAAACAGGTTTTGCAGCTGTTTGAGCTAAGATTTCCAAGTTATTCACATAATGAAAACCTATACTTTGTTTCGGTCGAGTTCCCCATTCAAATGCATGTAACAGTGAGAAACGCACTGTCTTGGCGAAAGAAAGCGTTTTTGTACAACTTCATAGAAAATAGCTGTAACTTTTGATAGAAGACTCGGATACACATGTTTATGGCTTTATCTTATAGAACTCAAGGTTCTCGTGCTGGGAAAACAGGTTTTGCAGCTGTTTGAGCTAAGATTTCCAAGTTATTCACATAATGAAAACCTATACTTTGTTTCGGTCGAGATCCCCATTCAAATGCATGTAACAGTGAGAAACGCACTGTCTTGGCGAAAGAAAGCGTTTTTGTACAACTTCATAGAAATAGCTGTAACTTTTGATAGAAGACTCGGATACACATGTTTATGGCTTTATCTTATAGAACTCAAGGTTCCCGTGCTGGGAAAACAGGTTTTGCAGCTGTTTGAGCTAAGATTTCCAAGTTATTCACATAATGAAAACCTATACTTTGTTTCGGTCGAGATCCCCATTCAAATGCATGTAACAGTGAGAAACGCACTGTCTTGGCGAAAGAAAGCGTTTTTGTACAACTTCATAGAAATAGCTGTAACTTTTGATAGAAGACTCGGATACACATGTTTATGGCTTTATCTTATAGAACTCAAGGTTCCCGTGCTGGGAAAACAGGTTTTGCAGCTGTTTGAGCTAAGATTTCCAAGTTATTCACATAATGAAAACCTATACTTTGTTTCGGTCGAGATCCCCATTCAAATGCATGTAACAGTGAGAAACGCACTGTCTTGGCGAAAGAAAGCGTTTTTGTACAACTTCATAGAAATAGCCTGTAACTTGTGATAGAAGACTCGGATACACATGTTTATGGCTTTATCTTATAGAACTCAAGGTTTCCCGTGCTGGGAAAACAGGTTTTGCAGCTGTTTGAGCTAAGATTTCCAAGTTATTCACATAATGAAAACCTATACTTTGTTTCGGTCGAGATCCCCATTCAAATGCATGTAACAGTGAGAAACGCACTGTCTTGGCGAAAGAAAGCGTTTTTGTACAACTTCATAGAAATAGCTGTAACTTTTGATAGAAGACTCGGATACACATGTTTATGGCTTTATCTTATAGAACTCAAGGTTCCCGTGCTGGGAAAACAGGTTTTGCAGCTGTTTGAGCTAAGATTTCCAAGTTATTCACATAATGAAAACCTATACTTTGTTTCGGTCGAGTTCCCCATTCAAATGCATGTAACAGTGAGAAACGCACTGTCTTGGCGAAAGAAAGCGTTTTTGTACAACTTCATAGAAATAGCTGTAACTTTTGATAGAAGACTCGGATACACATGTTTATGGCTTTATCTTATAGAACTCAAGGTTCCCGTGCTGGGAAAACAGGTTTTGCAGCTGTTTGAGCTAAGATTTCCAAGTTATTCACATAATGAAAACCTATACTTTGTTTCGGTCGAGATCCCCATTCAAATGCATGTAACAGTGAGAAACGCACTGTCTTGGCGAAAGAAAGCGTTTTTGTACAACTTCATAGAAATAGCTGTAACTTTTGATAGAAGACTCGGATACACATGTTTATGGCTTTATCTTATAGAACTCAAGGTTCCCGTGCTGGGAAAACAGGTTTTGCAGCTGTTTGAGCTAAGATTTCCAAGTTATTCACATAATGAAAACCTATACTTTGTTTCGGTCGAGATCCCCATTCAAATGCATGTAACAGTGAGAAACGCACTGTCTTGGCGAAAGAAAGCGTTTTTGTACAAACTTCATAGAAATAGCTGTAACTTGTTGATAGAAGACTCGGATACACATGTTTATGGCTTTATCTTATAGAACTCAAGGTTCCCGTGCTGGGAAAACAGGTTTTGCAGCTGTTTGAGCTAAGATTTCCAAGTTATTCACATAATGAAAACCTATACTTTGTTTCGGTCGAGATCCCCATTCAAATGCATGTAACAGTGAGAAACGCACTGTCTTGGCGAAAGAAAGCGTTTTGTACAACTTCATAGAAATAGCTGTAACTTTTGATAGAAGACTCGGATACACATGTTTATGGCTTTATCTTATAGAACTCAAGGTTCCCGTGCTGGGAAAACAGGTTTTGCAGCTGTTTGAGCTAAGATTTCCAAGTTATTCACATAATGAAAACCTATACTTTGTTTCGGTCGAGATCCCCATTCAAATGCATGTAACAGTGAGAAACGCACTGTCTTGGCGAAAGAAAGCGTTTTTGTACAACTTCATAGAAATAGCTGTAACTTTTGATAGAAGACTCGGATACACATGTTTATGGCTTTATCTTATAGAACTCAAGGTTCCCGTGCTGGGAAAACAGGTTTTGCAGCTGTTTGAGCTAAGATTTCCAAGTTATTCACATAATGAAAACCTATACTTTGTTTCGGTCGAGATCCCCATTCAAATGCATGTAACAGTGAGAAACGCACTGTCTTGGCGAAAGAAAGCGTTTTTGTACAACTTCATAGAAATAGCTGTAACTTTTGATAGAAGACTCGGATACACATGTTTTATGGCTTTATCTTATAGAACTCAAGGTTCTCGTGCTGGGAAAACAGGTTTTGCAGCTGTTTGAGCTAAGATTTCCAAGTTATTCACATAATGAAAACCTATACTTTGTTTCGGTCGAGATCCCCATTCAAATGCATGTAACAGTGAGAAACGCACTGTCTTGGCGAAAGAAAGCGTTTTGTACAACTTCATAGAAATAGCTGTAACTTTTGATAGAAGACTCGGATACACATGTTTATGGCTTTATCTTATAGAACTCAAGGTTCCCGTGCTGGGAAAACAGGTTTTGCAGCTGTTTGAGCTAAGATTTCCAAGTTATTCACATAATGAAAACCTATACTTTGTTTCGGTCGAGTTCCCCATTCAAATGCATGTAACAGTGAGAAACGCACTGTCTTGGCGAAAGAAAGCGTTTTTGTACAACTTCATAGAAATAGCTGTAACTTTTGATAGAAGACTCGGATACACATGTTTATGGCTTTATCTTATAGAACTCAAGGTTCCCGTGCTGGGAAAACAGGTTTTGCAGCTGTTTGAGCTAAGATTTCCAAGTTATTCACATAATGAAAACCTATACTTTGTTTCGGTCGAGATCCCCATTCAAATGCATGTAACAGTGAGAAACGCACTGTCTTGGCGAAAGAAAGCGTTTTTGTACAACTTCATAGAAATAGCTGTAACTTTTGATAGAAGACTCGGATACACATGTTTATGGCTTTATCTTATAGAACTCAAGGTTCCCGTGCTGGGAAAACAGGTTTTGCAGCTGTTTGAGCTAAGATTTCAAGTTATTCACATAATGAAAACCTATACTTTGTTTCGGTCGAGATCCCCATTCAAATGCATGTAACAGTGAGAAACGCACTGTCTTGGCGAAAGAAAGCGTTTTGTACAACTTCATAGAAATAGCTGTAACTTTTGATAGAAGACTCGGATACACATGTTTATGGCTTTATCTTATAGAACTCAAGGTTCCGTGCTGGGAAAACAGGTTTGCAGCTGTTTGAGCTAAGATTTCCAAGTTATTCACATAATGAAACCTATACTTTGTTTTCGGTCGAGTTCCCCATTCAAATGCATGTAACAGTGAGAAACGCACTGTCTTGGCGAAAGAAAGCGTTTTTGTACAACTTCATAGAAATAGCTGTAACTTTTGATAGAAGACTCGGATACACATGTTTATGGCTTTATCTTCAAGGGTTCCCGTGCTGGGAAAACAGGTTTTGCAGCTGTTTGAGCTAAGATTTCCAAGTTATTCACATAATGAAAACCTATACTTTGTTTCGGTCGAGATCCCCATTCAAATGCATGTAACAGTGAGAAACGCACTGTCTTGGCGAAAGAAAGCGTTTTTGTACAACTTCATAGAAATAGCTGTAACTTTTGATAGAAGACTCGGATACACATGTTTATGGCTTTATCTTATAGAACTCAAGGTTCCCGTGCTGGGAAAACAGGTTTTGCAGCTGTTTGAGCTAAGATTTCCAAGTTATTCACATAATGAAAACCTATACTTTGTTTCGGTCGAGTTCCCCATTCAAATGCATGTAACAGTGAGAAACGCACTGTCTTGGCGAAAGAAAGCGTTTTGTACAACTTCATAGAAATAGCTGTAACTTTTGATAGAAGACTCGGATACACATGTTTATGGCTTTATCTTATAGAACTCAAGGTTCCCGTGCTGGGAAAACAGGTTTTGCAGCTGTTTGAAGCTAAGATTTCCAAGTTATTCACATAATGAAAACCTATACTTTGTTTCGGTCGAGTTCCCCATTCAAATGCATGTAACAGTGAGAAACGCACTGTCTTGGCGAAAGAAAAGCGTTTTTGTACAACTTCATAGAAATAGCTGTAACTTGTGATAGAAGACTCGGATACACATGTTTATGGCTTTATCTTATAGAACTCAAGGTTCCCGTGCTGGGAAACAGGTTTTGCAGCTGTTTGAGCTAAGATTTCCAAGTTATTCACATAATGAAAAACCTATACTTTGTTTCGGTCGAGTTCCCCATTCAAATGCATGTAACAGTGAGAAACGCACTGTCTTGGCGAAAGAAAGCGTTTTTGTACAACTTCATAGAAATAGCTGTAACTTTTGATAGAAGACTCGGATACACATGTTTATGGCTTTATCTTATAGAACTCAAGGTTCTCGTGCTGGGAAAACAGGTTTTGCAGCTGTTTGAGCTAAGATTTCCAAGTTATTCACAAAATGAAAACCTATACTTTGTTTCGGTCGAGATCCCCATTCAAATGCATGTAACAGTGAGAAACGCACTGTCTTGGCGAAAGAAAGCGTTTTTGTACAACTTCATAGAAATAGCTGTAACTTTTGATAGAAGACTCGGATACACATGTTTATGGCTTTATCTTATAGAACTCAAGGTTCCCGTGCTGGAAAACAGGTTTTGCAGCTGTTTGAGCTAAGATTTTCCAAGTTATTCACATAATGAAAACCTATACTTTGTTTCGGTCGAGTTCCCCATTCAAATGCATGTAACAGTGAGAAACGCACTGTCTTGGCGAAAGAAAGCGTTTTTGTACAACTTCATAGAAATAGCTGTAACTTTTGATAGAAGACTCGGATACACATGTTTATGGCTTTATCTTATAGAACTCAAGGTTCCCGTGCTGGGAAAACAGGTTTTGCAGCTGTTTGAGCTAAGATTTCCAAGTTATTCACATAATGAAAACCTATACTTTGTTTCGGTCGAGATCCCCATTCAAATGCATGTAACAGTGAGAAACGCACTGTCTTGGCGAAAGAAAGCGTTTTTGTACAACTTCATAGAAATAGCTGTAACTTTTGATAGAAGACTCGGATACACATGTTTATGGCTTTATCTTATAGAACTCAAGGTTCCCGTGCTGGGAAAACAGGTTTTGCAGCTGTTTGAGCTAAGATTTCCAAGTTATTCACATAATGAAAACCTATACTTTGTTTCGGTCGAGTTCCCCATTCAAATGCATGTAACAGTGAGAAACGCACTGTCTTGGCGAAAGAAAGCGTTTTTGTACAACTTCATAGAAATAGCTGTAACTTTTGATAGAAGACTCGGATACACATGTTTATGGCTTTATCTTATAGAACTCAAGGTTCTCGTGCTGGGGAAAACAGGTTTTGCAGCTGTTTGAGCTAAGATTTCCAAGTTATTCACATAATGAAAACCTATACTTTGTTTCGGTCGAGATCCCCATTCAAATGCATGTAACAGTGAGAAACGCACTGTCTTGGCGAAAGAAAGCGTTTTTGTACAACTTCATAGAAATAGCTGTAACTTTTGATAGAAGACTCGGATACACATGTTTATGGCTTTATCTTATAGAACTCAAGGTTCCCGTGCTGGGAAAACAGGTTTTGCAGCTGTTTGAGCTAAGATTTCCAAGTTATTCACATAATGAAAACCTATACTTTGTTTCGGTCGAGATCCCCATTCAAATGCATGTAACAGTGAGAAACGCACTGTCTTGGCGAAAGAAAGCGTTTTTGTACAACTTCATAGAAATAGCTGTAACTTTTGATAGAAGACTCGGATACACATGTTTATGGCTTTATCTTATAGAACTCAAGGTTCCCGTGCTGGGAAAACAGGTTTTGCAGCTGTTTGAGCTAAGATTTCCAAGTTATTCACATAATGAAAACCTATACTTTGTTTCGGTCGAGATCCCCATTCAAATGCATGTAACAGTGAGAAACGCACTGTCTTGGCGAAAGAAAGCGTTTTTGTACAACTTCATAGAAATAGCTGTAACTTGTGATAGAAGACTCGGATACACATGTTTATGGCTTTATCTTATAGAACTCAAGGTTCCCGTGCTGGGAAAACAGGTTTTGCAGCTGTTTGAGCTAAGATTTCCAAGTTATTCACATAATGAAAACCTATACTTTGTTTCGGTCGAGATCCCCATTCAAATGCATGTAACAGTGAGAAACGCACTGTCTTGGCGAAAGAAAGCGTTTTTGTACAACTTCATAGAAATAGCTGTAACTTTTGATAGAAGACTCGGATACACATGTTTATGGCTTTATCTTATAGAACTCAAGGTTCCCGTGCTGGGAAAACAGGTTTTGCAGCTGTTTGAGCTAAGATTTCCAAGTTATTCACATAATGAAAACCTATACTTTGTTTCGGTCGAGATCCCCATTCAAATGCATGTAACAGTGAGAAACGCACTGTCTTGGCGAAAGAAAGCGTTTTTGTACAACTTCATAGAAATAGCTGTAACTTTTGATAGAAGACTCGGATACACATGTTTATGGCTTTATCTTATAGAACTCAAGGTTCCCGTGCTGGGAAAACAGGTTTTGCAGCTGTTTGAGCTAAGATTTCCAAGTTATTCACATAATGAAAACCTATACTTTGTTTCGGTCGAGTTCCCCATTCAAATGCATGTAACAGTGAGAAACGCACTGTCTTGGCGAAAGAAAGCGTTTTTGTACAACTTCATAGAAATAGCTGTAACTTTTGATAGAAGACTCGGATACACATGTTTATGGCTTTATCTTATAGAACTCAAGGTTCTCGTGCTGGGAAAACAGGTTTTGCAGCTGTTTGAGCTAAGATTTCCAAGTTATTCACATAATGAAAACCTATACTTTGTTTCGGTCGAGATCCCCATTCAAATGCATGTAACAGTGAGAAACGCACTGTCTTGGCGAAAGAAAGCGTTTTTGTACAACTTCATAGAAATAGCTGTAACTTTTGATAGAAGACTCGGATACACATGTTTATGGCTTTAATCTTATAGAACTCAAGGTTCCCGTGCTGGGAAAACAGGTTTTGCAGCTGTTTGAGCTAAGATTTCCAAGTTATTCACATAATGAAAACCTATACTTTGTTTCGGTCGAGTTCCCCATTCAAATGCATGTAACAGTGAGAAACGCACTGTCTTGGCGAAAGAAAGCGTTTTTGTACAACTTCATAGAAATAGCTGTAACTTTTGATAGAAGACTCGGATACACATGTTTATGGCTTTATCTTATAGAACTCAAGGTTCCCGTGCTGGGAAAACAGGTTTTGCAGCTGTTTGAGCTAAGATTTCCAAGTTATTCACATAATGAAAACCTATACTTTGTTTCGGTCGAGTTCCCCATTCAAATGCATGTAACAGTGAGAAACGCACTGTCTTGGCGAAAGAAAGCGTTTTTGTACAACTTCATAGAAATAGCTGTAACTTTTGATAGAAGACTCGGATACACATGTTTATGGCTTTATCTTATAGAACTCAAGGTTCCCGTGCTGGGAAAACAGGTTTTGCAGCTGTTTGAGCTAAGATTTCCAAGTTATTCACATAATGAAAACCTATACTTTGTTTCGGTCGAGTTCCCCATTCAAATGCATGTAACAGTGAGAAACGCACTGTCTTGGCGAAAGAAAGCGTTTTTGTACAACTTCATAGAAATAGCTGTAACTTTTGATAGAAGACTCGGATACACATGTTTATGGCTTTATCTTATAGAACTCAAGGTTCTCGTGCTGGGAAAACAGGTTTTGCAGCTGTTTGAGCTAAGATTTCCAAGTTATTCACATAATGAAAACCTATACTTTGTTTCGGTCGAGATCCCCATTCAAATGCATGTAACAGTGAGAAACGCACTGTCTTGGCGAAAGAAAGCGTTTTTGTACAACTTCATAGAAATAGCTGTAACTTTTGATAGAAGACTCGGATACACATGTTTATGGCTTTATCTTATAGAACTCAAGGTTCCCGTGCTGGGAAAACAGGTTTTGCAGCTGTTTGAGCTAAGATTTCCAAGTTATTCACATAATGAAAACCTATACTTTGTTTCGGTCGAGTTCCCCATTCAAATGCATGTAACAGTGAGAAACGCACTGTCTTGGCGAAAGGAAAGCGTTTTTGTACAACTTCATAGAAATAGCTGTAACTTTTGATAGAAGACTCGGATACACATGTTTATGGCTTTATCTTATAGAACTCAAGGTTCCCGTGCTGGGAAAACAGGTTTTGCAGCTGTTTGAGCTAAGATTTCCAAGTTATTCACATAATGAAAACCTATACTTTGTTTCGGTCGAGTTCCCCATTCAAATGCATGTAACAGTGAGAAACGCACTGTCTTGGCGAAAGAAAGCGTTTTTGTACAACTTCATAGAAATAGCTGTAACTTTTGATAGAAGACTCGGATACACATGTTTATGGCTTTATCTTATAGAACTCAAGGTTCCCGTGCTGGGAAAACAGGTTTTGCAGCTGTTTGAGCTAAGATTTCCAAGTTATTCACATAATGAAAACCTATACTTTGTTTCGGTCGAGTTCCCCATTCAAATGCATGTAACAGTGAGAAACGCACTGTCTTGGCGAAAGAAAGCGTTTTTGTACAACTTCATAGAAATAGCTGTAACTTTTGATAGAAGACTCGGATACACATGTTTATGGCTTTATCTTATAGAACTCAAGGTTCTCGTGCTGGGAAAAACAGGTTTTGCAGCTGTTTGAGCTAAGATTTCCAAGTTATTCACATAATGAAAACCTATACTTTGTTTCGGTCGAGTTCCCCATTCAAATGCATGTAACAGTGAGAAACGCACTGTCTTGGCGAAAGAAAGCGTTTTTGTACAACTTCATAGAAATAGCTGTAACTTTTGATAGAAGACTCGGATACACATGTTTATGGCTTTATCTTATAGAACTCAAGGTTCCCGTGCTGGGAAAACAGGTTTTGCAGCTGTTTGAGCTAAGATTTCCAAGTTATTCACATAATGAAAACCTATACTTTGTTTCGGTCGAGTTCCCCATTCAAATGCATGTAACAGTGAGAAACGCACTGTCTTGGCGAAAGAAAGCGTTTTTGTACAACTTCATAGAAATAGCTGTAACTTTTGATAGAAGACTCGGATACACATGTTTATGGCTTTATCTTATAGAACTCAAGGTTCCCGTGCTGGGAAAACAGGTTTTGCAGCTGTTTGAGCTAAGATTTCCAAGTTATTCACATAATGAAAACCTATACTTTGTTTCGGTCGAGTTCCCCATTCAAATGCATGTAACAGTGAGAAACGCACTGTCTTGGCGAAAGAAAGCGTTTTTGTACAACTTCATAGAAATAGCTGTAACTTTTGATAGAAGACTCGGATACACATGTTTATGGCTTTATCTTATAGAACTCAAGGTTCCCGTGCTGGGAAAACAGGTTTTGCAGCTGTTTGAGCTAAGATTTCCAAGTTATTCACATAATGAAAACCTATACTTTGTTTCGGTCGAGTTCCCCATTCAAATGCATGTAACAGTGAGAAACGCACTGTCTTGGCGAAAGAAAGCGTTTTTGTACAACTTCATAGAAATAGCTGTAACTTTTGATAGAAGACTCGGATACACATGTTTATGGCTTTATCTTATAGAACTCAAGGTTCCCGTGCTGGGAAAACAGGTTTTGCAGCTGTTTGAGCTAAGATTTCCAAGTTATTCACATAATGAAAACCTATACTTTGTTTCGGTCGAGTTCCCCATTCAAATGCATGTAACAGTGAGAAACGCACTGTCTTGGCGAAAGAAAGCGTTTTTGTACAACTTCATAGAAATAGCTGTAACTTTTGATAGAAGACTCGGATACACATGTTTATGGCTTTATCTTATAGAACTCAAGGTTCCCGTGCTGGGAAAACAGGTTTTGCAGCTGTTTGAGCTAAGATTTCCAAGTTATTCACATAATGAAAACCTATACTTTGTTTCGGTCGAGATCCCCATTCAAATGCATGTAACAGTGAGAAACGCACTGTCTTGGCGAAAGAAAGCGTTTTTGTACAACTTCATAGAAATAGCTGTAACTTTTGATAGAAGACTCGGATACACATGTTTATGGCTTTATCTTATAGAACTCAAGGTTCCCGTGCTGGGAAAACAGGTTTTGCAGCTGTTTGAGCTAAGATTTCCAAGTTATTCACATAATGAAAACCTATACTTTGTTTCGGTCGAGTTCCCCATTCAAATGCATGTAACAGTGAGAAACGCACTGTCTTGGCGAAAGAAAGCGTTTTTGTACAACTTCATAGAAATAGCTGTAACTTTTGATAGAAGACTCGGATACACATGTTTATGGCTTTATCTTATAGAACTCAAGGTTCCCGTGCTGGGAAAACAGGTTTTGCAGCTGTTTGAGCTAAGATTTCCAAGTTATTCACATAATGAAAACCTATACTTTGTTTCGGTCGAGATCCCCATTCAAATGCATGTAACAGTGAGAAACGCACTGTCTTGGCGAAAGAAAGCGTTTTTGTACAACTTCATAGAAATAGCTGTAACTTTTGATAGAAGACTCGGATACACATGTTTATGGCCTTTATCTTATAGAACTCAAGGTTCCCGTGCTGGGAAAACAGGTTTTGCAGCTGTTTGAGCTAAGATTTCCAAGTTATTCACATAATGAAAACCTATACTTTGTTTCGGTCGAGTTCCCCATTCAAATGCATGTAACAGTGAGAAACGCACTGTCTTGGCGAAAGAAAGCGTTTTTGTACAACTTCATAGAAATAGCTGTAACTTTTGATAGAAGACTCGGATACACATGTTTATGGCTTTATCTTATAGAACTCAAGGTTCTCGTGCTGGGAAAACAGGTTTTGCAGCTGTTTGAGCTAAGATTTCCAAGTTATTCACATAATGAAAACCTATACTTTGTTTCGGTCGAGATCCCCATTCAAATGCATGTAACAGTGAGAAACGCACTGTCTTGGCGAAAGAAAGCGTTTTTGTACAACTTCATAGAAATAGCTGTAACTTTTGATAGAAGACTCGGATACACATGTTTATGGCTTTATCTTATAGAACTCAAGGTTCCCGTGCTGGGAAAACAGGTTTTGCAGCTGTTTGAGCTAAGATTTCCAAGTTATTCACATAATGAAAACCTATACTTTGTTTCGGTCGAGTTCCCCATTCAAATGCATGTAACAGTGAGAAACGCACTGTCTTGGCGAAAGAAAGCGTTTTTGTACAACTTCATAGAAATAGCTGTAACTTTTGATAGAAGACTCGGATACACATGTTTATGGCTTTATCTTATAGAACTCAAGGTTCCCGTGCTGGGAAAACAGGTTTTGCAGCTGTTTGAGCTAAGATTTCCAAGTTATTCACATAATGAAAACCTATACTTTGTTTCGGTCGAGTTCCCCATTCAAATGCATGTAACAGTGAGAAACGCACTGTCTTGGCGAAAGAAAGCGTTTTTGTACAACTTCATAGAAATAGCTGTAACTTTTGATAGAAGACTCGGATACACATGTTTATGGCTTTATCTTATAGAACTCAAGGTTCCCGTGCTGGGAAAACAGGTTTTGCAGCTGTTTGAGCTAAGATTTCCAAGTTATTCACATAATGAAAACCTATACTTTGTTTCGGTCGAGTTCCCCATTCAAATGCATGTAACAGTGAGAAACGCACTGTCTTGGCGAAAGAAAGCGTTTTTGTACAACTTCATAGAAATAGCTGTAACTTTTGATAGAAGACTCGGATACACATGTTTATGGCTTTATCTTATAGAACTCAAGGTTCTCGTGCTGGGAAAACAGGTTTTGCAGCTGTTTGAGCTAAGATTTCCAAGTTATTCACATAATGAAAACCTATACTTTGTTTCGGTCGAGATCCCCATTCAAATGCATGTAACAGTGAGAAACGCACTGTCTTGGCGAAAGAAAGCGTTTTTGTACAACTTCATAGAAATAGCTGTAACTTTTGATAGAAGACTCGGATACACATGTTTATGGCTTTATCTTATAGAACTCAAGGTTCCCGTGCTGGGAAAACAGGTTTTGCAGCTGTTTGAGCTAAGATTTCCAAGTTATTCACATAATGAAAACCTATACTTTGTTTCGGTCGAGTTCCCCATTCAAATGCATGTAACAGTGAGAAACGCACTGTCTTGGCGAAAGAAAGCGTTTTTGTACAACTTCATAGAAATAGCTGTAACTTTTGATAGAAGACTCGGATACACATGTTTATGGCTTTATCTTATAGAACTCAAGGTTCCCGTGCTGGGAAAACAGGTTTTGCAGCTGTTTGAGCTAAGATTTCCAAGTTATTCACATAATGAAAACCTATACTTTGTTTCGGTCGAGTTCCCCATTCAAATGCATGTAACAGTGAGAAACGCACTGTCTTGGCGAAAGAAAGCGTTTTTGTACAACTTCATAGAAATAGCTGTAACTTTTGATAGAAGACTCGGATACACATGTTTATGGCTTTATCTTATAGAACTCAAGGTTCCCGTGCTGGGAAAACAGGTTTTGCAGCTGTTTGAGCTAAGATTTCCAAGTTATTCACATAATGAAAACCTATACTTTGTTTCGGTCGAGATCCCCATTCAAATGCATGTAACAGTGAGAAACGCACTGTCTTGGCGAAAGAAAGCGTTTTTGTACAACTTCATAGAAATAGCTGTAACTTTTGATAGAAGACTCGGATACACATGTTTATGGCTTTATCTTATAGAACTCAAGGTTCCCGTGCTGGGAAAACAGGTTTTGCAGCTGTTTGAGCTAAGATTTCCAAGTTATTCACATAATGAAAACCTATACTTTGTTTCGGTCGAGTTCCCCATTCAAATGCATGTAACAGTGAGAAACGCACTGTCTTGGCGAAAGAAAGCGTTTTTGTACAACTTCATAGAAATAGCTGTAACTTTTGATAGAAGACTCGGATACACATGTTTATGGCTTTATCTTATAGAACTCAAGGTTCCCGTGCTGGGAAAACAGGTTTTGCAGCTGTTTGAGCTAAGATTTCCAAGTTATTCACATAATGAAAACCTATACTTTGTTTCGGTCGAGTTCCCCATTCAAATGCATGTAACAGTGAGAAACGCACTGTCTTGGCGAAAGAAAGCGTTTTTGTACAACTTCATAGAAATAGCTGTAACTTTTGATAGAAGACTCGGATACACATGTTTATGGCTTTATCTTATAGAACTCAAGGTTCCCGTGCTGGGAAAACAGGTTTTGCAGCTGTTTGAGCTAAGATTTCCAAGTTATTCACATAATGAAAACCTATACTTTGTTTCGGTCGAGATCCCCATTCAAATGCATGTAACAGTGAGAAACGCACTGTCTTGGCGAAAGAAAGCGTTTTTGTACAACTTCATAGAAATAGCTGTAACTTTTGATAGAAGACTCGGATACACATGTTTATGGCTTTATCTTATAGAACTCAAGGTTCCCGTGCTGGGAAAACAGGTTTTGCAGCTGTTTGAGCTAAGATTTCCAAGTTATTCACATAATGAAAACCTATACTTTGTTTCGGTCGAGATCCCCATTCAAATGCATGTAACAGTGAGAAACGCACTGTCTTGGCGAAAGAAAGCGTTTTTGTACAACTTCATAGAAATAGCTGTAACTTTTGATAGAAGACTCGGATACACATGTTTATGGCTTTATCTTATAGAACTCAAGGTTCCCGTGCTGGGAAAACAGGTTTTGCAGCTGTTTGAGCTAAGATTTCCAAGTTATTCACATAATGAAAACCTATACTTTGTTTCGGTCGAGTTCCCCATTCAAATGCATGTAACAGTGAGAAACGCACTGTCTTGGCGAAAGAAAGCGTTTTTGTACAACTTCATAGAAATAGCTGTAACTTTTGATAGAAGACTCGGATACACATGTTTATGGCTTTATCTTATAGAACTCAAGGTTCTCGTGCTGGGAAAACAGGTTTTGCAGCTGTTTGAGCTAAGATTTCCAAGTTATTCACATAATGAAAACCTATACTTTGTTTCGGTCGAGATCCCCATTCAAATGCATGTAACAGTGAGAAACGCACTGTCTTGGCGAAAGAAAGCGTTTTTGTACAACTTCATAGAAATAGCTGTAACTTTTGATAGAAGACTCGGATACACATGTTTATGGCTTTATCTTATAGAACTCAAGGTTCCCGTGCTGGGAAAACAGGTTTTGCAGCTGTTTGAGCTAAGATTTCCAAGTTATTCACATAATGAAAACCTATACTTTGTTTCGGTCGAGTTCCCCATTCAAATGCATGTAACAGTGAGAAACGCACTGTCTTGGCGAAAGAAAGCGTTTTTGTACAACTTCATAGAAATAGCTGTAACTTTTGATAGAAGACTCGGATACACATGTTTATGGCTTTATCTTATAGAACTCAAGGTTCCCGTGCTGGGAAAACAGGTTTTGCAGCTGTTTGAGCTAAGATTTCCAAGTTATTCACATAATGAAAACCTATACTTTGTTTCGGTCGAGTTCCCCATTCAAATGCATGTAACAGTGAGAAACGCACTGTCTTGGCGAAAGAAAGCGTTTTTGTACAACTTCATAGAAATAGCTGTAACTTTTGATAGAAGACTCGGATACACATGTTTATGGCTTTATCTTATAGAACTCAAGGTTCCCGTGCTGGGAAAACAGGTTTTGCAGCTGTTTGAGCTAAGATTTCCAAGTTATTCACATAATGAAAACCTATACTTTGTTTCGGTCGAGATCCCCATTCAAATGCATGTAACAGTGAGAAACGCACTGTCTTGGCGAAAGAAAGCGTTTTTGTACAACTTCATAGAAATAGCTGTAACTTTTGATAGAAGACTCGGATACACATGTTTATGGCTTTATCTTATAGAACTCAAGGTTCCCGTGCTGGGAAAACAGGTTTTGCAGCTGTTTGAGCTAAGATTTCCAAGTTATTCACATAATGAAAACCTATACTTTGTTTCGGTCGAGTTCCCCATTCAAATGCATGTAACAGTGAGAAACGCACTGTCTTGGCGAAAGAAAGCGTTTTTGTACAACTTCATAGAAATAGCTGTAACTTTTGATAGAAGACTCGGATACACATGTTTATGGCTTTATCTTATAGAACTCAAGGTTCCCGTGCTGGGAAAACAGGTTTTGCAGCTGTTTGAGCTAAGATTTCCAAGTTATTCACATAATGAAAACCTATACTTTGTTTCGGTCGAGTTCCCCATTCAAATGCATGTAACAGTGAGAAACGCACTGTCTTGGCGAAAGAAAGCGTTTTTGTACAACTTCATAGAAATAGCTGTAACTTGTGATAGAAGACTCGGATACACATGTTTATGGCTTTATCTTATAGAACTCAAGGTTCCCGTGCTGGGAAAACAGGTTTTGCAGCTGTTTGAGCTAAGATTTCCAAGTTATTCACATAATGAAAACCTATACTTTGTTTCGGTCGAGTTCCCCATTCAAATGCATGTAACAGTGAGAAACGCACTGTCTTGGCGAAAGAAAGCGTTTTTGTACAACTTCATAGAAATAGCTGTAACTTTTGATAGAAGACTCGGATACACATGTTTATGGCTTTATCTTATAGAACTCAAGGTTCCCGTGCTGGGAAAACAGGTTTTGCAGCTGTTTGAGCTAAGATTTCCAAGTTATTCACATAATGAAAACCTATACTTTGTTTCGGTCGAGTTCCCCATTCAAATGCATGTAACAGTGAGAAACGCACTGTCTTGGCGAAAGAAAGCGTTTTTGTACAACTTCATAGAAATAGCTGTAACTTTTGATAGAAGACTCGGATACACATGTTTATGGCTTTATCTTATAGAACTCAAGGTTCCCGTGCTGGGAAAACAGGTTTTGCAGCTGTTTGAGCTAAGATTTCCAAGTTATTCACATAATGAAAACCTATACTTTGTTTCGGTCGAGATCCCCATTCAAATGCATGTAACAGTGAGAAACGCACTGTCTTGGCGAAAGAAAGCGTTTTTGTACAACTTCATAGAAATAGCTGTAACTTTTGATAGAAGACTCGGATACACATGTTTATGGCTTTATCTTATAGAACTCAAGGTTCCCGTGCTGGGAAAACAGGTTTTGCAGCTGTTTGAGCTAAGATTTCCAAGTTATTCACATAATGAAAACCTATACTTTGTTTCGGTCGAGTTCCCCATTCAAATGCATGTAACAGTGAGAAACGCACTGTCTTGGCGAAAGAAAGCGTTTTTGTACAACTTCATAGAAATAGCTGTAACTTTTGATAGAAGACTCGGATACACATGTTTATGGCTTTATCTTATAGAACTCAAGGTTCCCGTGCTGGGAAAACAGGTTTTGCAGCTGTTTGAGCTAAGATTTCCAAGTTATTCACATAATGAAAACCTATACTTTGTTTCGGTCGAGTTCCCCATTCAAATGCATGTAACAGTGAGAAACGCACTGTCTTGGCGAAAGAAAGCGTTTTTGTACAACTTCATAGAAATAGCTGTAACTTGTGATAGAAGACTCGGATACACATGTTTATGGCTTTATCTTATAGAACTCAAGGTTCCCGTGCTGGGAAAACAGGTTTTGCAGCTGTTTGAGCTAAGATTTCCAAGTTATTCACATAATGAAAACCTATACTTTGTTTCGGTCGAGTTCCCCATTCAAATGCATGTAACAGTGAGAAACGCACTGTCTTGGCGAAAGAAAGCGTTTTTGTACAACTTCATAGAAATAGCTGTAACTTTTGATAGAAGACTCGGATACACATGTTTATGGCTTTATCTTATAGAACTCAAGGTTCTCGTGCTGGGAAAACAGGTTTTGCAGCTGTTTGAGCTAAGATTTCCAAGTTATTCACATAATGAAAACCTATACTTTGTTTCGGTCGAGATCCCCATTCAAATGCATGTAACAGTGAGAAACGCACTGTCTTGGCGAAAGAAAGCGTTTTTGTACAACTTCATAGAAATAGCTGTAACTTTTGATAGAAGACTCGGATACACATGTTTATGGCTTTATCTTATAGAACTCAAGGTTCCCGTGCTGGGAAAACAGGTTTTGCAGCTGTTTGAGCTAAGATTTCCAAGTTATTCACATAATGAAAACCTATACTTTGTTTCGGTCGAGTTCCCCATTCAAATGCATGTAACAGTGAGAAACGCACTGTCTTGGCGAAAGAAAGCGTTTTTGTACAACTTCATAGAAATAGCTGTAACTTTTGATAGAAGACTCGGATACACATGTTTATGGCTTTATCTTATAGAACTCAAGGTTCCCGTGCTGGGAAAACAGGTTTTGCAGCTGTTTGAGCTAAGATTTCCAAGTTATTCACATAATGAAAACCTATACTTTGTTTCGGTCGAGTTCCCCATTCAAATGCATGTAACAGTGAGAAACGCACTGTCTTGGCGAAAGAAAGCGTTTTTGTACAACTTCATAGAAATAGCTGTAACTTGTGATAGAAGACTCGGATACACATGTTTATGGCTTTATCTTATAGAACTCAAGGTTCCCGTGCTGGGAAAACAGGTTTTGCAGCTGTTTGAGCTAAGATTTCCAAGTTATTCACATAATGAAAACCTATACTTTGTTTCGGTCGAGTTCCCCATTCAAATGCATGTAACAGTGAGAAACGCACTGTCTTGGCGAAAGAAAGCGTTTTTGTACAACTTCATAGAAATAGCTGTAACTTTTGATAGAAGACTCGGATACACATGTTTATGGCTTTATCTTATAGAACTCAAGGTTCTCGTGCTGGGAAAACAGGTTTTGCAGCTGTTTGAGCTAAGATTTCCAAGTTATTCACATAATGAAAACCTATACTTTGTTTCGGTCGAGATCCCCATTCAAATGCATGTAACAGTGAGAAACGCACTGTCTTGGCGAAAGAAAGCGTTTTTGTACAACTTCATAGAAATAGCTGTAACTTTTGATAGAAGACTCGGATACACATGTTTATGGCTTTATCTTATAGAACTCAAGGTTCCCGTGCTGGGAAAACAGGTTTTGCAGCTGTTTGAGCTAAGATTTCCAAGTTATTCACATAATGAAAACCTATACTTTGTTTCGGTCGAGATCCCCATTCAAATGCATGTAACAGTGAGAAACGCACTGTCTTGGCGAAAGAAAGCGTTTTTGTACAACTTCATAGAAATAGCTGTAACTTTTGATAGAAGACTCGGATACACATGTTTATGGCTTTATCTTATAGAACTCAAGGTTCCCGTGCTGGGAAAACAGGTTTTGCAGCTGTTTGAGCTAAGATTTCCAAGTTATTCACATAATGAAAACCTATACTTTGTTTCGGTCGAGATCCCCATTCAAATGCATGTAACAGTGAGAAACGCACTGTCTTGGCGAAAGAAAGCGTTTTTGTACAACTTCATAGAAATAGCTGTAACTTGTGATAGAAGACTCGGATACACATGTTTATGGCTTTATCTTATAGAACTCAAGGTTCCCGTGCTGGGAAAACAGGTTTTGCAGCTGTTTGAGCTAAGATTTCCAAGTTATTCACATAATGAAAACCTATACTTTGTTTCGGTCGAGATCCCCATTCAAATGCATGTAACAGTGAGAAACGCACTGTCTTGGCGAAAGAAAGCGTTTTTGTACAACTTCATAGAAATAGCTGTAACTTTTGATAGAAGACTCGGATACACATGTTTATGGCTTTATCTTATAGAACTCAAGGTTCCCGTGCTGGGAAAACAGGTTTTGCAGCTGTTTGAGCTAAGATTTCCAAGTTATTCACATAATGAAAACCTATACTTTGTTTCGGTCGAGATCCCCATTCAAATGCATGTAACAGTGAGAAACGCACTGTCTTGGCGAAAGAAAGCGTTTTTGTACAACTTCATAGAAATAGCTGTAACTTTTGATAGAAGACTCGGATACACATGTTTATGGCTTTATCTTATAGAACTCAAGGTTCCCGTGCTGGGAAAACAGGTTTTGCAGCTGTTTGAGCTAAGATTTCCAAGTTATTCACATAATGAAAACCTATACTTTGTTTCGGTCGAGATCCCCATTCAAATGCATGTAACAGTGAGAAACGCACTGTCTTGGCGAAAGAAAGCGTTTTTGTACAACTTCATAGAAATAGCTGTAACTTTTGATAGAAGACTCGGATACACATGTTTATGGCTTTATCTTATAGAACTCAAGGTTCTCGTGCTGGGAAAACAGGTTTTGCAGCTGTTTGAGCTAAGATTTCCAAGTTATTCACATAATGAAAACCTATACTTTGTTTCGGTCGAGATCCCCATTCAAATGCATGTAACAGTGAGAAACGCACTGTCTTGGCGAAAGAAAGCGTTTTTGTACAACTTCATAGAAATAGCTGTAACTTGTGATAGAAGACTCGGATACACATGTTTATGGCTTTATCTTATAGAACTCAAGGTTCCCGTGCTGGGAAAACAGGTTTTGCAGCTGTTTGAGCTAAGATTTCCAAGTTATTCACATAATGAAAACCTATACTTTGTTTCGGTCGAGATCCCCATTCAAATGCATGTAACAGTGAGAAACGCACTGTCTTGGCGAAAGAAAGCGTTTTTGTACAACTTCATAGAAATAGCTGTAACTTTTGATAGAAGACTCGGATACACATGTTTATGGCTTTATCTTATAGAACTCAAGGTTCCCGTGCTGGGAAAACAGGTTTTGCAGCTGTTTGAGCTAAGATTTCCAAGTTATTCACATAATGAAAACCTATACTTTGTTTCGGTCGAGATCCCCATTCAAATGCATGTAACAGTGAGAAACGCACTGTCTTGGCGAAAGAAAGCGTTTTTGTACAACTTCATAGAAATAGCTGTAACTTTTGATAGAAGACTCGGATACACATGTTTATGGCTTTATCTTATAGAACTCAAGGTTCCCGTGCTGGGAAAACAGGTTTTGCAGCTGTTTGAGCTAAGATTTCCAAGTTATTCACATAATGAAAACCTATACTTTGTTTCGGTCGAGTTCCCCATTCAAATGCATGTAACAGTGAGAAACGCACTGTCTTGGCGAAAGAAAGCGTTTTTGTACAACTTCATAGAAATAGCTGTAACTTTTGATAGAAGACTCGGATACACATGTTTATGGCTTTATCTTATAGAACTCAAGGTTCTCGTGCTGGGAAAACAGGTTTTGCAGCTGTTTGAGCTAAGATTTCCAAGTTATTCACATAATGAAAACCTATACTTTGTTTCGGTCGAGATCCCCATTCAAATGCATGTAACAGTGAGAAACGCACTGTCTTGGCGAAAGAAAGCGTTTTTGTACAACTTCATAGAAATAGCTGTAACTTTTGATAGAAGACTCGGATACACATGTTTATGGCTTTATCTTATAGAACTCAAGGTTCTCGTGCTGGGAAAACAGGTTTTGCAGCTGTTTGAGCTAAGATTTCCAAGTTATTCACATAATGAAAACCTATACTTTGTTTCGGTCGAGATCCCCATTCAAATGCATGTAACAGTGAGAAACGCACTGTCTTGGCGAAAGAAAGCGTTTTTGTACAACTTCATAGAAATAGCTGTAACTTTTGATAGAAGACTCGGATACACATGTTTATGGCTTTATCTTATAGAACTCAAGGTTCCCGTGCTGGGAAAACAGGTTTTGCAGCTGTTTGAGCTAAGATTTCCAAGTTATTCACATAATGAAAACCTATACTTTGTTTCGGTCGAGATCCCCATTCAAATGCATGTAACAGTGAGAAACGCACTGTCTTGGCGAAAGAAAGCGTTTTTGTACAACTTCATAGAAATAGCTGTAACTTTTGATAGAAGACTCGGATACACATGTTTATGGCTTTATCTTATAGAACTCAAGGTTCCCGTGCTGGGAAAACAGGTTTTGCAGCTGTTTGAGCTAAGATTTCCAAGTTATTCACATAATGAAAACCTATACTTTGTTTCGGTCGAGATCCCCATTCAAATGCATGTAACAGTGAGAAACGCACTGTCTTGGCGAAAGAAAGCGTTTTTGTACAACTTCATAGAAATAGCTGTAACTTTTGATAGAAGACTCGGATACACATGTTTATGGCTTTATCTTATAGAACTCAAGGTTCCCGTGCTGGGAAAACAGGTTTTGCAGCTGTTTGAGCTAAGATTTCCAAGTTATTCACATAATGAAAACCTATACTTTGTTTCGGTCGAGATCCCCATTCAAATGCATGTAACAGTGAGAAACGCACTGTCTTGGCGAAAGAAAGCGTTTTTGTACAACTTCATAGAAATAGCTGTAACTTGTGATAGAAGACTCGGATACACATGTTTATGGCTTTATCTTATAGAACTCAAGGTTCCCGTGCTGGGAAAACAGGTTTTGCAGCTGTTTGAGCTAAGATTTCCAAGTTATTCACATAATGAAAACCTATACTTTGTTTCGGTCGAGTTCCCCATTCAAATGCATGTAACAGTGAGAAACGCACTGTCTTGGCGAAAGAAAGCGTTTTTGTACAACTTCATAGAAATAGCTGTAACTTTTGATAGAAGACTCGGATACACATGTTTATGGCTTTATCTTATAGAACTCAAGGTTCCCGTGCTGGGAAAACAGGTTTTGCAGCTGTTTGAGCTAAGATTTCCAAGTTATTCACATAATGAAAACCTATACTTTGTTTCGGTCGAGATCCCCATTCAAATGCATGTAACAGTGAGAAACGCACTGTCTTGGCGAAAGAAAGCGTTTTTGTACAACTTCATAGAAATAGCTGTAACTTTTGATAGAAGACTCGGATACACATGTTTATGGCTTTATCTTATAGAACTCAAGGTTCCCGTGCTGGGAAAACAGGTTTTGCAGCTGTTTGAGCTAAGATTTCCAAGTTATTCACATAATGAAAACCTATACTTTGTTTCGGTCGAGATCCCCATTCAAATGCATGTAACAGTGAGAAACGCACTGTCTTGGCGAAAGAAAGCGTTTTTGTACAACTTCATAGAAATAGCTGTAACTTGTGATAGAAGACTCGGATACACATGTTTATGGCTTTATCTTATAGAACTCAAGGTTCCCGTGCTGGGAAAACAGGTTTTGCAGCTGTTTGAGCTAAGATTTCCAAGTTATTCACATAATGAAAACCTATACTTTGTTTCGGTCGAGATCCCCATTCAAATGCATGTAACAGTGAGAAACGCACTGTCTTGGCGAAAGAAAGCGTTTTTGTACAACTTCATAGAAATAGCTGTAACTTTTGATAGAAGACTCGGATACACATGTTTATGGCTTTATCTTATAGAACTCAAGGTTCCCGTGCTGGGAAAACAGGTTTTGCAGCTGTTTGAGCTAAGATTTCCAAGTTATTCACATAATGAAAACCTATACTTTGTTTCGGTCGAGTTCCCCATTCAAATGCATGTAACAGTGAGAAACGCACTGTCTTGGCGAAAGAAAGCGTTTTTGTACAACTTCATAGAAATAGCTGTAACTTTTGATAGAAGACTCGGATACACATGTTTATGGCTTTATCTTATAGAACTCAAGGTTCCCGTGCTGGGAAAACAGGTTTTGCAGCTGTTTGAGCTAAGATTTCCAAGTTATTCACATAATGAAAACCTATACTTTGTTTCGGTCGAGTTCCCCATTCAAATGCATGTAACAGTGAGAAACGCACTGTCTTGGCGAAAGAAAGCGTTTTTGTACAACTTCATAGAAATAGCTGTAACTTGTGATAGAAGACTCGGATACACATGTTTATGGCTTTATCTTATAGAACTCAAGGTTCCTGTGCTGGGAAAACAGGTTTTGCAGCTGTTTGAGCTAAGATTTCCAAGTTATTCACATAATGAAAACCTATACTTTGTTTCGGTCGAGATCCCCATTCAAATGCATGTAACAGTGAGAAACGCACTGTCTTGGCGAAAGAAAGCGTTTTTGTACAACTTCATAGAAATAGCTGTAACTTTTGATAGAAGACTCGGATACACATGTTTATGGCTTTATCTTATAGAACTCAAGGTTCCCGTGCTGGGAAAACAGGTTTTGCAGCTGTTTGAGCTAAGATTTCCAAGTTATTCACATAATGAAAACCTATACTTTGTTTCGGTCGAGTTCCCCATTCAAATGCATGTAACAGTGAGAAACGCACTGTCTTGGCGAAAGAAAGCGTTTTTGTACAACTTCATAGAAATAGCTGTAACTTTTGATAGAAGACTCGGATACACATGTTTATGGCTTTATCTTATAGAACTCAAGGTTCCCGTGCTGGGAAAACAGGTTTTGCAGCTGTTTGAGCTAAGATTTCCAAGTTATTCACATAATGAAAACCTATACTTTGTTTCGGTCGAGTTCCCCATTCAAATGCATGTAACAGTGAGAAACGCACTGTCTTGGCGAAAGAAAGCGTTTTTGTACAACTTCATAGAAATAGCTGTAACTTTTGATAGAAGACTCGGATACACATGTTTATGGCTTTATCTTATAGAACTCAAGGTTCCCGTGCTGGGAAAACAGGTTTTGCAGCTGTTTGAGCTAAGATTTCCAAGTTATTCACATAATGAAAACCTATACTTTGTTTCGGTCGAGATCCCCATTCAAATGCATGTAACAGTGAGAAACGCACTGTCTTGGCGAAAGAAAGCGTTTTTGTACAACTTCATAGAAATAGCTGTAACTTTTGATAGAAGACTCGGATACACATGTTTATGGCTTTATCTTATAGAACTCAAGGTTCCCGTGCTGGGAAAACAGGTTTTGCAGCTGTTTGAGCTAAGATTTCCAAGTTATTCACATAATGAAAACCTATACTTTGTTTCGGTCGAGTTCCCCATTCAAATGCATGTAACAGTGAGAAACGCACTGTCTTGGCGAAAGAAAGCGTTTTTGTACAACTTCATAGAAATAGCTGTAACTTTTGATAGAAGACTCGGATACACATGTTTATGGCTTTATCTTATAGAACTCAAGGTTCCCGTGCTGGGAAAACAGGTTTTGCAGCTGTTTGAGCTAAGATTTCCAAGTTATTCACATAATGAAAACCTATACTTTGTTTCGGTCGAGTTCCCCATTCAAATGCATGTAACAGTGAGAAACGCACTGTCTTGGCGAAAGAAAGCGTTTTTGTACAACTTCATAGAAATAGCTGTAACTTGTGATAGAAGACTCGGATACACATGTTTATGGCTTTATCTTATAGAACTCAAGGTTCCCGTGCTGGGAAAACAGGTTTTGCAGCTGTTTGAGCTAAGATTTCCAAGTTATTCACATAATGAAAACCTATACTTTGTTTCGGTCGAGTTCCCCATTCAAATGCATGTAACAGTGAGAAACGCACTGTCTTGGCGAAAGAAAGCGTTTTTGTACAACTTCATAGAAATAGCTGTAACTTTTGATAGAAGACTCGGATACACATGTTTATGGCTTTATCTTATAGAACTCAAGGTTCCCGTGCTGGGAAAACAGGTTTTGCAGCTGTTTGAGCTAAGATTTCCAAGTTATTCACATAATGAAAACCTATACTTTGTTTCGGTCGAGATCCCCATTCAAATGCATGTAACAGTGAGAAACGCACTGTCTTGGCGAAAGAAAGCGTTTTTGTACAACTTCATAGAAATAGCTGTAACTTTTGATAGAAGACTCGGATACACATGTTTATGGCTTTATCTTATAGAACTCAAGGTTCCCGTGCTGGGAAAACAGGTTTTGCAGCTGTTTGAGCTAAGATTTCCAAGTTATTCACATAATGAAAACCTATACTTTGTTTCGGTCGAGTTCCCCATTCAAATGCATGTAACAGTGAGAAACGCACTGTCTTGGCGAAAGAAAGCGTTTTTGTACAACTTCATAGAAATAGCTGTAACTTTTGATAGAAGACTCGGATACACATGTTTATGGCTTTATCTTATAGAACTCAAGGTTCCCGTGCTGGGAAAACAGGTTTTGCAGCTGTTTGAGCTAAGATTTCCAAGTTATTCACATAATGAAAACCTATACTTTGTTTCGGTCGAGATCCCCATTCAAATGCATGTAACAGTGAGAAACGCACTGTCTTGGCGAAAGAAAGCGTTTTTGTACAACTTCATAGAAATAGCTGTAACTTTTGATAGAAGACTCGGATACACATGTTTATGGCTTTATCTTATAGAACTCAAGGTTCCCGTGCTGGGAAAACAGGTTTTGCAGCTGTTTGAGCTAAGATTTCCAAGTTATTCACATAATGAAAACCTATACTTTGTTTCGGTCGAGTTCCCCATTCAAATGCATGTAACAGTGAGAAACGCACTGTCTTGGCGAAAGAAAGCGTTTTTGTACAACTTCATAGAAATAGCTGTAACTTTTGATAGAAGACTCGGATACACATGTTTATGGCTTTATCTTATAGAACTCAAGGTTCCCGTGCTGGGAAAACAGGTTTTGCAGCTGTTTGAGCTAAGATTTCCAAGTTATTCACATAATGAAAACCTATACTTTGTTTCGGTCGAGTTCCCCATTCAAATGCATGTAACAGTGAGAAACGCACTGTCTTGGCGAAAGAAAGCGTTTTTGTACAACTTCATAGAAATAGCTGTAACTTGTGATAGAAGACTCGGATACACATGTTTATGGCTTTATCTTATAGAACTCAAGGTTCCCGTGCTGGGAAAACAGGTTTTGCAGCTGTTTGAGCTAAGATTTCCAAGTTATTCACATAATGAAAACCTATACTTTGTTTCGGTCGAGTTCCCCATTCAAATGCATGTAACAGTGAGAAACGCACTGTCTTGGCGAAAGAAAGCGTTTTTGTACAACTTCATAGAAATAGCTGTAACTTTTGATAGAAGACTCGGATACACATGTTTATGGCTTTATCTTATAGAACTCAAGGTTCCCGTGCTGGGAAAACAGGTTTTGCAGCTGTTTGAGCTAAGATTTCCAAGTTATTCACATAATGAAAACCTATACTTTGTTTCGGTCGAGATCCCCATTCAAATGCATGTAACAGTGAGAAACGCACTGTCTTGGCGAAAGAAAGCGTTTTTGTACAACTTCATAGAAATAGCTGTAACTTTTGATAGAAGACTCGGATACACATGTTTATGGCTTTATCTTATAGAACTCAAGGTTCCCGTGCTGGGAAAACAGGTTTTGCAGCTGTTTGAGCTAAGATTTCCAAGTTATTCACATAATGAAAACCTATACTTTGTTTCGGTCGAGATCCCCATTCAAATGCATGTAACAGTGAGAAACGCACTGTCTTGGCGAAAGAAAGCGTTTTTGTACAACTTCATAGAAATAGCTGTAACTTTTGATAGAAGACTCGGATACACATGTTTATGGCTTTATCTTATAGAACTCAAGGTTCCCGTGCTGGGAAAACAGGTTTTGCAGCTGTTTGAGCTAAGATTTCCAAGTTATTCACATAATGAAAACCTATACTTTGTTTCGGTCGAGATCCCCATTCAAATGCATGTAACAGTGAGAAACGCACTGTCTTGGCGAAAGAAAGCGTTTTTGTACAACTTCATAGAAATAGCTGTAACTTGTGATAGAAGACTCGGATACACATGTTTATGGCTTTATCTTATAGAACTCAAGGTTCCCGTGCTGGGAAAACAGGTTTTGCAGCTGTTTGAGCTAAGATTTCCAAGTTATTCACATAATGAAAACCTATACTTTGTTTCGGTCGAGATCCCCATTCAAATGCATGTAACAGTGAGAAACGCACTGTCTTGGCGAAAGAAAGCGTTTTTGTACAACTTCATAGAAATAGCTGTAACTTTTGATAGAAGACTCGGATACACATGTTTATGGCTTTATCTTATAGAACTCAAGGTTCCCGTGCTGGGAAAACAGGTTTTGCAGCTGTTTGAGCTAAGATTTCCAAGTTATTCACATAATGAAAACCTATACTTTGTTTCGGTCGAGATCCCCATTCAAATGCATGTAACAGTGAGAAACGCACTGTCTTGGCGAAAGAAAGCGTTTTTGTACAACTTCATAGAAATAGCTGTAACTTTTGATAGAAGACTCGGATACACATGTTTATGGCTTTATCTTATAGAACTCAAGGTTCCCGTGCTGGGAAAACAGGTTTTGCAGCTGTTTGAGCTAAGATTTCCAAGTTATTCACATAATGAAAACCTATACTTTGTTTCGGTCGAGTTCCCCATTCAAATGCATGTAACAGTGAGAAACGCACTGTCTTGGCGAAAGAAAGCGTTTTTGTACAACTTCATAGAAATAGCTGTAACTTTTGATAGAAGACTCGGATACACATGTTTATGGCTTTATCTTATAGAACTCAAGGTTCCCGTGCTGGGAAAACAGGTTTTGCAGCTGTTTGAGCTAAGATTTCCAAGTTATTCACATAATGAAAACCTATACTTTGTTTCGGTCGAGATCCCCATTCAAATGCATGTAACAGTGAGAAACGCACTGTCTTGGCGAAAGAAAGCGTTTTTGTACAACTTCATAGAAATAGCTGTAACTTTTGATAGAAGACTCGGATACACATGTTTATGGCTTTATCTTATAGAACTCAAGGTTCCCGTGCTGGGAAAACAGGTTTTGCAGCTGTTTGAGCTAAGATTTCCAAGTTATTCACATAATGAAAACCTATACTTTGTTTCGGTCGAGTTCCCCATTCAAATGCATGTAACAGTGAGAAACGCACTGTCTTGGCGAAAGAAAGCGTTTTTGTACAACTTCATAGAAATAGCTGTAACTTTTGATAGAAGACTCGGATACACATGTTTATGGCTTTATCTTATAGAACTCAAGGTTCCCGTGCTGGGAAAACAGGTTTTGCAGCTGTTTGAGCTAAGATTTCCAAGTTATTCACATAATGAAAACCTATACTTTGTTTCGGTCGAGATCCCCATTCAAATGCATGTAACAGTGAGAAACGCACTGTCTTGGCGAAAGAAAGCGTTTTTGTACAACTTCATAGAAATAGCTGTAACTTTTGATAGAAGACTCGGATACACATGTTTATGGCTTTATCTTATAGAACTCAAGGTTCCCGTGCTGGGAAAACAGGTTTTGCAGCTGTTTGAGCTAAGATTTCCAAGTTATTCACATAATGAAAACCTATACTTTGTTTCGGTCGAGATCCCCATTCAAATGCATGTAACAGTGAGAAACGCACTGTCTTGGCGAAAGAAAGCGTTTTTGTACAACTTCATAGAAATAGCTGTAACTTGTGATAGAAGACTCGGATACACATGTTTATGGCTTTATCTTATAGAACTCAAGGTTCCCGTGCTGGGAAAACAGGTTTTGCAGCTGTTTGAGCTAAGATTTCCAAGTTATTCACATAATGAAAACCTATACTTTGTTTCGGTCGAGTTCCCCATTCAAATGCATGTAACAGTGAGAAACGCACTGTCTTGGCGAAAGAAAGCGTTTTTGTACAACTTCATAGAAATAGCTGTAACTTTTGATAGAAGACTCGGATACACATGTTTATGGCTTTATCTTATAGAACTCAAGGTTCCCGTGCTGGGAAAACAGGTTTTGCAGCTGTTTGAGCTAAGATTTCCAAGTTATTCACATAATGAAAACCTATACTTTGTTTCGGTCGAGATCCCCATTCAAATGCATGTAACAGTGAGAAACGCACTGTCTTGGCGAAAGAAAGCGTTTTTGTACAACTTCATAGAAATAGCTGTAACTTTTGATAGAAGACTCGGATACACATGTTTATGGCTTTATCTTATAGAACTCAAGGTTCCCGTGCTGGGAAAACAGGTTTTGCAGCTGTTTGAGCTAAGATTTCCAAGTTATTCACATAATGAAAACCTATACTTTGTTTCGGTCGAGATCCCCATTCAAATGCATGTAACAGTGAGAAACGCACTGTCTTGGCGAAAGAAAGCGTTTTTGTACAACTTCATAGAAATAGCTGTAACTTTTGATAGAAGACTCGGATACACATGTTTATGGCTTTATCTTATAGAACTCAAGGTTCCCGTGCTGGGAAAACAGGTTTTGCAGCTGTTTGAGCTAAGATTTCCAAGTTATTCACATAATGAAAACCTATACTTTGTTTCGGTCGAGATCCCCATTCAAATGCATGTAACAGTGAGAAACGCACTGTCTTGGCGAAAGAAAGCGTTTTTGTACAACTTCATAGAAATAGCTGTAACTTTTGATAGAAGACTCGGATACACATGTTTATGGCTTTATCTTATAGAACTCAAGGTTCCCGTGCTGGGAAAACAGGTTTTGCAGCTGTTTGAGCTAAGATTTCCAAGTTATTCACATAATGAAAACCTATACTTTGTTTCGGTCGAGATCCCCATTCAAATGCATGTAACAGTGAGAAACGCACTGTCTTGGCGAAAGAAAGCGTTTTTGTACAACTTCATAGAAATAGCTGTAACTTGTGATAGAAGACTCGGATACACATGTTTATGGCTTTATCTTATAGAACTCAAGGTTCCCGTGCTGGGAAAACAGGTTTTGCAGCTGTTTGAGCTAAGATTTCCAAGTTATTCACATAATGAAAACCTATACTTTGTTTCGGTCGAGATCCCCATTCAAATGCATGTAACAGTGAGAAACGCACTGTCTTGGCGAAAGAAAGCGTTTTTGTACAACTTCATAGAAATAGCTGTAACTTGTGATAGAAGACTCGGATACACATGTTTATGGCTTTATCTTATAGAACTCAAGGTTCCCGTGCTGGGAAAACAGGTTTTGCAGCTGTTTGAGCTAAGATTTCCAAGTTATTCACATAATGAAAACCTATACTTTGTTTCGGTCGAGATCCCCATTCAAATGCATGTAACAGTGAGAAACGCACTGTCTTGGCGAAAGAAAGCGTTTTTGTACAACTTCATAGAAATAGCTGTAACTTTTGATAGAAGACTCGGATACACATGTTTATGGCTTTATCTTATAGAACTCAAGGTTCCCGTGCTGGGAAAACAGGTTTTGCAGCTGTTTGAGCTAAGATTTCCAAGTTATTCACATAATGAAAACCTATACTTTGTTTCGGTCGAGATCCCCATTCAAATGCATGTAACAGTGAGAAACGCACTGTCTTGGCGAAAGAAAGCGTTTTTGTACAACTTCATAGAAATAGCTGTAACTTTTGATAGAAGACTCGGATACACATGTTTATGGCTTTATCTTATAGAACTCAAGGTTCCCGTGCTGGGAAAACAGGTTTTGCAGCTGTTTGAGCTAAGATTTCCAAGTTATTCACATAATGAAAACCTATACTTTGTTTCGGTCGAGTTCCCCATTCAAATGCATGTAACAGTGAGAAACGCACTGTCTTGGCGAAAGAAAGCGTTTTTGTACAACTTCATAGAAATAGCTGTAACTTTTGATAGAAGACTCGGATACACATGTTTATGGCTTTATCTTATAGAACTCAAGGTTCCCGTGCTGGGAAAACAGGTTTTGCAGCTGTTTGAGCTAAGATTTCCAAGTTATTCACATAATGAAAACCTATACTTTGTTTCGGTCGAGATCCCCATTCAAATGCATGTAACAGTGAGAAACGCACTGTCTTGGCGAAAGAAAGCGTTTTTGTACAACTTCATAGAAATAGCTGTAACTTTTGATAGAAGACTCGGATACACATGTTTATGGCTTTATCTTATAGAACTCAAGGTTCCCGTGCTGGGAAAACAGGTTTTGCAGCTGTTTGAGCTAAGATTTCCAAGTTATTCACATAATGAAAACCTATACTTTGTTTCGGTCGAGTTCCCCATTCAAATGCATGTAACAGTGAGAAACGCACTGTCTTGGCGAAAGAAAGCGTTTTTGTACAACTTCATAGAAATAGCTGTAACTTTTGATAGAAGACTCGGATACACATGTTTATGGCTTTATCTTATAGAACTCAAGGTTCCCGTGCTGGGAAAACAGGTTTTGCAGCTGTTTGAGCTAAGATTTCCAAGTTATTCACATAATGAAAACCTATACTTTGTTTCGGTCGAGATCCCCATTCAAATGCATGTAACAGTGAGAAACGCACTGTCTTGGCGAAAGAAAGCGTTTTTGTACAACTTCATAGAAATAGCTGTAACTTTTGATAGAAGACTCGGATACACATGTTTATGGCTTTATCTTATAGAACTCAAGGTTCCCGTGCTGGGAAAACAGGTTTTGCAGCTGTTTGAGCTAAGATTTCCAAGTTATTCACATAATGAAAACCTATACTTTGTTTCGGTCGAGATCCCCATTCAAATGCATGTAACAGTGAGAAACGCACTGTCTTGGCGAAAGAAAGCGTTTTTGTACAACTTCATAGAAATAGCTGTAACTTTTGATAGAAGACTCGGATACACATGTTTATGGCTTTATCTTATAGAACTCAAGGTTCCCGTGCTGGGAAAACAGGTTTTGCAGCTGTTTGAGCTAAGATTTCCAAGTTATTCACATAATGAAAACCTATACTTTGTTTCGGTCGAGATCCCCATTCAAATGCATGTAACAGTGAGAAACGCACTGTCTTGGCGAAAGAAAGCGTTTTTGTACAACTTCATAGAAATAGCTGTAACTTTTGATAGAAGACTCGGATACACATGTTTATGGCTTTATCTTATAGAACTCAAGGTTCCCGTGCTGGGAAAACAGGTTTTGCAGCTGTTTGAGCTAAGATTTCCAAGTTATTCACATAATGAAAACCTATACTTTGTTTCGGTCGAGTTCCCCATTCAAATGCATGTAACAGTGAGAAACGCACTGTCTTGGCGAAAGAAAGCGTTTTTGTACAACTTCATAGAAATAGCTGTAACTTTTGATAGAAGACTCGGATACACATGTTTATGGCTTTATCTTATAGAACTCAAGGTTCCCGTGCTGGGAAAACAGGTTTTGCAGCTGTTTGAGCTAAGATTTCCAAGTTATTCACATAATGAAAACCTATACTTTGTTTCGGTCGAGATCCCCATTCAAATGCATGTAACAGTGAGAAACGCACTGTCTTGGCGAAAGAAAGCGTTTTTGTACAACTTCATAGAAATAGCTGTAACTTTTGATAGAAGACTCGGATACACATGTTTATGGCTTTATCTTATAGAACTCAAGGTTCCCGTGCTGGGAAAACAGGTTTTGCAGCTGTTTGAGCTAAGATTTCCAAGTTATTCACATAATGAAAACCTATACTTTGTTTCGGTCGAGATCCCCATTCAAATGCATGTAACAGTGAGAAACGCACTGTCTTGGCGAAAGAAAGCGTTTTTGTACAACTTCATAGAAATAGCTGTAACTTTTGATAGAAGACTCGGATACACATGTTTATGGCTTTATCTTATAGAACTCAAGGTTCCCGTGCTGGGAAAACAGGTTTTGCAGCTGTTTGAGCTAAGATTTCCAAGTTATTCACATAATGAAAACCTATACTTTGTTTCGGTCGAGATCCCCATTCAAATGCATGTAACAGTGAGAAACGCACTGTCTTGGCGAAAGAAAGCGTTTTTGTACAACTTCATAGAAATAGCTGTAACTTTTGATAGAAGACTCGGATACACATGTTTATGGCTTTATCTTATAGAACTCAAGGTTCCCGTGCTGGGAAAACAGGTTTTGCAGCTGTTTGAGCTAAGATTTCCAAGTTATTCACATAATGAAAACCTATACTTTGTTTCGGTCGAGATCCCCATTCAAATGCATGTAACAGTGAGAAACGCACTGTCTTGGCGAAAGAAAGCGTTTTTGTACAACTTCATAGAAATAGCTGTAACTTTTGATAGAAGACTCGGATACACATGTTTATGGCTTTATCTTATAGAACTCAAGGTTCCCGTGCTGGGAAAACAGGTTTTGCAGCTGTTTGAGCTAAGATTTCCAAGTTATTCACATAATGAAAACCTATACTTTGTTTCGGTCGAGATCCCCATTCAAATGCATGTAACAGTGAGAAACGCACTGTCTTGGCGAAAGAAAGCGTTTTTGTACAACTTCATAGAAATAGCTGTAACTTTTGATAGAAGACTCGGATACACATGTTTATGGCTTTATCTTATAGAACTCAAGGTTCTCGTGCTGGGAAAACAGGTTTTGCAGCTGTTTGAGCTAAGATTTCCAAGTTATTCACATAATGAAAACCTATACTTTGTTTCGGTCGAGATCCCCATTCAAATGCATGTAACAGTGAGAAACGCACTGTCTTGGCGAAAGAAAGCGTTTTTGTACAACTTCATAGAAATAGCTGTAACTTGTGATAGAAGACTCGGATACACATGTTTATGGCTTTATCTTATAGAACTCAAGGTTCCCGTGCTGGGAAAACAGGTTTTGCAGCTGTTTGAGCTAAGATTTCCAAGTTATTCACATAATGAAAACCTATACTTTGTTTCGGTCGAGTTCCCCATTCAAATGCATGTAACAGTGAGAAACGCACTGTCTTGGCGAAAGAAAGCGTTTTTGTACAACTTCATAGAAATAGCTGTAACTTTTGATAGAAGACTCGGATACACATGTTTATGGCTTTATCTTATAGAACTCAAGGTTCCCGTGCTGGGAAAACAGGTTTTGCAGCTGTTTGAGCTAAGATTTCCAAGTTATTCACATAATGAAAACCTATACTTTGTTTCGGTCGAGATCCCCATTCAAATGCATGTAACAGTGAGAAACGCACTGTCTTGGCGAAAGAAAGCGTTTTTGTACAACTTCATAGAAATAGCTGTAACTTTTGATAGAAGACTCGGATACACATGTTTATGGCTTTATCTTATAGAACTCAAGGTTCCCGTGCTGGGAAAACAGGTTTTGCAGCTGTTTGAGCTAAGATTTCCAAGTTATTCACATAATGAAAACCTATACTTTGTTTCGGTCGAGATCCCCATTCAAATGCATGTAACAGTGAGAAACGCACTGTCTTGGCGAAAGAAAGCGTTTTTGTACAACTTCATAGAAATAGCTGTAACTTGTGATAGAAGACTCGGATACACATGTTTATGGCTTTATCTTATAGAACTCAAGGTTCCCGTGCTGGGAAAACAGGTTTTGCAGCTGTTTGAGCTAAGATTTCCAAGTTATTCACATAATGAAAACCTATACTTTGTTTCGGTCGAGATCCCCATTCAAATGCATGTAACAGTGAGAAACGCACTGTCTTGGCGAAAGAAAGCGTTTTTGTACAACTTCATAGAAATAGCTGTAACTTTTGATAGAAGACTCGGATACACATGTTTATGGCTTTATCTTATAGAACTCAAGGTTCCCGTGCTGGGAAAACAGGTTTTGCAGCTGTTTGAGCTAAGATTTCCAAGTTATTCACATAATGAAAACCTATACTTTGTTTCGGTCGAGTTCCCCATTCAAATGCATGTAACAGTGAGAAACGCACTGTCTTGGCGAAAGAAAGCGTTTTTGTACAACTTCATAGAAATAGCTGTAACTTTTGATAGAAGACTCGGATACACATGTTTATGGCTTTATCTTATAGAACTCAAGGTTCCCGTGCTGGGAAAACAGGTTTTGCAGCTGTTTGAGCTAAGATTTCCAAGTTATTCACATAATGAAAACCTATACTTTGTTTCGGTCGAGATCCCCATTCAAATGCATGTAACAGTGAGAAACGCACTGTCTTGGCGAAAGAAAGCGTTTTTGTACAACTTCATAGAAATAGCTGTAACTTTTGATAGAAGACTCGGATACACATGTTTATGGCTTTATCTTATAGAACTCAAGGTTCCCGTGCTGGGAAAACAGGTTTTGCAGCTGTTTGAGCTAAGATTTCCAAGTTATTCACATAATGAAAACCTATACTTTGTTTCGGTCGAGATCCCCATTCAAATGCATGTAACAGTGAGAAACGCACTGTCTTGGCGAAAGAAAGCGTTTTTGTACAACTTCATAGAAATAGCTGTAACTTTTGATAGAAGACTCGGATACACATGTTTATGGCTTTATCTTATAGAACTCAAGGTTCCCGTGCTGGGAAAACAGGTTTTGCAGCTGTTTGAGCTAAGATTTCCAAGTTATTCACATAATGAAAACCTATACTTTGTTTCGGTCGAGTTCCCCATTCAAATGCATGTAACAGTGAGAAACGCACTGTCTTGGCGAAAGAAAGCGTTTTTGTACAACTTCATAGAAATAGCTGTAACTTTTGATAGAAGACTCGGATACACATGTTTATGGCTTTATCTTATAGAACTCAAGGTTCCCGTGCTGGGAAAACAGGTTTTGCAGCTGTTTGAGCTAAGATTTCCAAGTTATTCACATAATGAAAACCTATACTTTGTTTCGGTCGAGATCCCCATTCAAATGCATGTAACAGTGAGAAACGCACTGTCTTGGCGAAAGAAAGCGTTTTTGTACAACTTCATAGAAATAGCTGTAACTTTTGATAGAAGACTCGGATACACATGTTTATGGCTTTATCTTATAGAACTCAAGGTTCCCGTGCTGGGAAAACAGGTTTTGCAGCTGTTTGAGCTAAGATTTCCAAGTTATTCACATAATGAAAACCTATACTTTGTTTCGGTCGAGATCCCCATTCAAATGCATGTAACAGTGAGAAACGCACTGTCTTGGCGAAAGAAAGCGTTTTTGTACAACTTCATAGAAATAGCTGTAACTTTTGATAGAAGACTCGGATACACATGTTTATGGCTTTATCTTATAGAACTCAAGGTTCCCGTGCTGGGAAAACAGGTTTTGCAGCTGTTTGAGCTAAGATTTCCAAGTTATTCACATAATGAAAACCTATACTTTGTTTCGGTCGAGATCCCCATTCAAATGCATGTAACAGTGAGAAACGCACTGTCTTGGCGAAAGAAAGCGTTTTTGTACAACTTCATAGAAATAGCTGTAACTTTTGATAGAAGACTCGGATACACATGTTTATGGCTTTATCTTATAGAACTCAAGGTTCCCGTGCTGGGAAAACAGGTTTTGCAGCTGTTTGAGCTAAGATTTCCAAGTTATTCACATAATGAAAACCTATACTTTGTTTCGGTCGAGTTCCCCATTCAAATGCATGTAACAGTGAGAAACGCACTGTCTTGGCGAAAGAAAGCGTTTTTGTACAACTTCATAGAAATAGCTGTAACTTTTGATAGAAGACTCGGATACACATGTTTATGGCTTTATCTTATAGAACTCAAGGTTCCCGTGCTGGGAAAACAGGTTTTGCAGCTGTTTGAGCTAAGATTTCCAAGTTATTCACATAATGAAAACCTATACTTTGTTTCGGTCGAGATCCCCATTCAAATGCATGTAACAGTGAGAAACGCACTGTCTTGGCGAAAGAAAGCGTTTTTGTACAACTTCATAGAAATAGCTGTAACTTTTGATAGAAGACTCGGATACACATGTTTATGGCTTTATCTTATAGAACTCAAGGTTCCCGTGCTGGGAAAACAGGTTTTGCAGCTGTTTGAGCTAAGATTTCCAAGTTATTCACATAATGAAAACCTATACTTTGTTTCGGTCGAGTTCCCCATTCAAATGCATGTAACAGTGAGAAACGCACTGTCTTGGCGAAAGAAAGCGTTTTTGTACAACTTCATAGAAATAGCTGTAACTTTTGATAGAAGACTCGGATACACATGTTTATGGCTTTATCTTATAGAACTCAAGGTTCCCGTGCTGGGAAAACAGGTTTTGCAGCTGTTTGAGCTAAGATTTCCAAGTTATTCACATAATGAAAACCTATACTTTGTTTCGGTCGAGTTCCCCATTCAAATGCATGTAACAGTGAGAAACGCACTGTCTTGGCGAAAGAAAGCGTTTTTGTACAACTTCATAGAAATAGCTGTAACTTTTGATAGAAGACTCGGATACACATGTTTATGGCTTTATCTTATAGAACTCAAGGTTCCCGTGCTGGGAAAACAGGTTTTGCAGCTGTTTGAGCTAAGATTTCCAAGTTATTCACATAATGAAAACCTATACTTTGTTTCGGTCGAGTTCCCCATTCAAATGCATGTAACAGTGAGAAACGCACTGTCTTGGCGAAAGAAAGCGTTTTTGTACAACTTCATAGAAATAGCTGTAACTTTTGATAGAAGACTCGGATACACATGTTTATGGCTTTATCTTATAGAACTCAAGGTTCCCGTGCTGGGAAAACAGGTTTTGCAGCTGTTTGAGCTAAGATTTCCAAGTTATTCACATAATGAAAACCTATACTTTGTTTCGGTCGAGATCCCCATTCAAATGCATGTAACAGTGAGAAACGCACTGTCTTGGCGAAAGAAAGCGTTTTTGTACAACTTCATAGAAATAGCTGTAACTTTTGATAGAAGACTCGGATACACATGTTTATGGCTTTATCTTATAGAACTCAAGGTTCCCGTGCTGGGAAAACAGGTTTTGCAGCTGTTTGAGCTAAGATTTCCAAGTTATTCACATAATGAAAACCTATACTTTGTTTCGGTCGAGATCCCCATTCAAATGCATGTAACAGTGAGAAACGCACTGTCTTGGCGAAAGAAAGCGTTTTTGTACAACTTCATAGAAATAGCTGTAACTTTTGATAGAAGACTCGGATACACATGTTTATGGCTTTATCTTATAGAACTCAAGGTTCCCGTGCTGGGAAAACAGGTTTTGCAGCTGTTTGAGCTAAGATTTCCAAGTTATTCACATAATGAAAACCTATACTTTGTTTCGGTCGAGATCCCCATTCAAATGCATGTAACAGTGAGAAACGCACTGTCTTGGCGAAAGAAAGCGTTTTTGTACAACTTCATAGAAATAGCTGTAACTTTTGATAGAAGACTCGGATACACATGTTTATGGCTTTATCTTATAGAACTCAAGGTTCCCGTGCTGGGGAAAACAGGTTTTGCAGCTGTTTGAGCTAAGATTTCCAAGTTATTCACATAATGAAAACCTATACTTTGTTTCGGTCGAGATCCCCATTCAAATGCATGTAACAGTGAGAAACGCACTGTCTTGGCGAAAGAAAGCGTTTTTGTACAACTTCATAGAAATAGCTGTAACTTTTGATAGAAGACTCGGATACACATGTTTATGGCTTTATCTTATAGAACTCAAGGTTCCCGTGCTGGGAAAACAGGTTTTGCAGCTGTTTGAGCTAAGATTTCCAAGTTATTCACATAATGAAAACCTATACTTTGTTTCGGTCGAGTTCCCCATTCAAATGCATGTAACAGTGAGAAACGCACTGTCTTGGCGAAAGAAAGCGTTTTTGTACAACTTCATAGAAATAGCTGTAACTTTTGATAGAAGACTCGGATACACATGTTTATGGCTTTATCTTATAGAACTCAAGGTTCCCGTGCTGGGAAAACAGGTTTTGCAGCTGTTTGAGCTAAGATTTCCAAGTTATTCACATAATGAAAACCTATACTTTGTTTCGGTCGAGATCCCCATTCAAATGCATGTAACAGTGAGAAACGCACTGTCTTGGCGAAAGAAAGCGTTTTTGTACAACTTCATAGAAATAGCTGTAACTTGTGATAGAAGACTCGGATACACATGTTTATGGCTTTATCTTATAGAACTCAAGGTTCCCGTGCTGGGAAAACAGGTTTTGCAGCTGTTTGAGCTAAGATTTCCAAGTTATTCACATAATGAAAACCTATACTTTGTTTCGGTCGAGATCCCCATTCAAATGCATGTAACAGTGAGAAACGCACTGTCTTGGCGAAAGAAAGCGTTTTTGTACAACTTCATAGAAATAAGCTGTAACTTTTGATAGAAGACTCGGATACACATGTTTATGGCTTTATCTTATAGAACTCAAGGTTCCCGTGCTGGGAAAACAGGTTTTGCAGCTGTTTGAGCTAAGATTCCAAGTTATTCACATAATGAAAACCTATACTTTGTTTCGGTCGAGTTCCCCATTCAAATGCATGTAACAGTGAGAAACGCACTGTCTTGGCGAAAGAAAGCGTTTTTGTACAACTTCATAGAAATAGCTGTAACTTTTGATAGAAGACTCGGATACACATGTTTATGGCTTTATCTTATAGAACTCAAGGTTCCCGTGCTGGGAAAACAGGTTTTGCAGCTGTTTGAGCTAAGATTTCCAAGTTATTCACATAATGAAAACCTATACTTTGTTTCGGTCGAGATCCCCATTCAAATGCATGTAACAGTGAGAAACGCACTGTCTTGGCGAAAGAAAGCGTTTTTGTACAACTTCATAGAAATAGCTGTAACTTTTGATAGAAGACTCGGATACACATGTTTATGGCTTTATCTTATAGAACTCAAGGTTCCCGTGCTGGGAAAACAGGTTTTGCAGCTGTTTGAGCTAAGATTTCCAAGTTATTCACATAATGAAAACCTATACTTTGTTTCGGTCGAGATCCCCATTCAAATGCATGTAACAGTGAGAAACGCACTGTCTTGGCGAAAGAAAGCGTTTTTGTACAACTTCATAGAAATAGCTGTAACTTGTGATAGAAGACTCGGATACACATGTTTATGGCTTTATCTTATAGAACTCAAGGTTCCCGTGCTGGGAAAACAGGTTTTGCAGCTGTTTGAGCTAAGATTTCCAAGTTATTCACATAATGAAAACCTATACTTTGTTTCGGTCGAGATCCCCATTCAAATGCATGTAACAGTGAGAAACGCACTGTCTTGGCGAAAGAAAGCGTTTTTGTACAACTTCATAGAAATAGCTGTAACTTTTGATAGAAGACTCGGATACACATGTTTATGGCTTTATCTTATAGAACTCAAGGTTCCCGTGCTGGGAAAAACAGGTTTTGCAGCTGTTTGAGCTAAGATTTCCAAGTTATTCACATAATGAAAACCTATACTTTGTTTCGGTCGAGTTCCCCATTCAAATGCATGTAACAGTGAGAAACGCACTGTCTTGGCGAAAGAAAGCGTTTTTGTACAACTTCATAGAAATAGCTGTAACTTTTGATAGAAGACTCGGATACACATGTTTATGGCTTTATCTTATAGAACTCAAGGTTCCCGTGCTGGGAAAACAGGTTTTGCAGCTGTTTGAGCTAAGATTTCCAAGTTATTCACATAATGAAAACCTATACTTTGTTTCGGTCGAGATCCCCATTCAAATGCATGTAACAGTGAGAAACGCACTGTCTTGGCGAAAGAAAGCGTTTTTGTACAACTTCATAGAAATAGCTGTAACTTTTGATAGAAGACTCGGATACACATGTTTATGGCTTTATCTTATAGAACTCAAGGTTCCCGTGCTGGGAAAACAGGTTTTGCAGCTGTTTGAGCTAAGATTTCCAAGTTATTCACATAATGAAAACCTATACTTTGTTTCGGTCGAGATCCCCATTCAAATGCATGTAACAGTGAGAAACGCACTGTCTTGGCGAAAGAAAGCGTTTTTGTACAACTTCATAGAAATAGCTGTAACTTGTGATAGAAGACTCGGATACACATGTTTATGGCTTTATCTTATAGAACTCAAGGTTCCCGTGCTGGGAAAACAGGTTTTGCAGCTGTTTGAGCTAAGATTTCCAAGTTATTCACATAATGAAAACCTATACTTTGTTTCGGTCGAGATCCCCATTCAAATGCATGTAACAGTGAGAAACGCACTGTCTTGGCGAAAGAAAGCGTTTTTGTACAACTTCATAGAAATAGCTGTAACTTTTGATAGAAGACTCGGATACACATGTTTATGGCTTTATCTTATAGAACTCAAGGTTCCCGTGCTGGGAAAACAGGTTTTGCAGCTGTTTGAGCTAAGATTTCCAAGTTATTCACATAATGAAAACCCTATACTTTGTTTCGGTCGAGATCCCCATTCAAATGCATGTAACAGTGAGAAACGCACTGTCTTGGCGAAAGAAAGCGTTTTTGTACAACTTCATAGAAATAGCTGTAACTTTTGATAGAAGACTCGGATACACATGTTTATGGCTTTATCTTATAGAACTCAAGGTTCCCGTGCTGGGAAAACAGGTTTTGCAGCTGTTTGAGCTAAGATTTCCAAGTTATTCACATAATGAAAACCTATACTTTGTTTCGGTCGAGATCCCCATTCAAATGCATGTAACAGTGAGAAACGCACTGTCTTGGCGAAAGAAAGCGTTTTTGTACAACTTCATAGAAATAGCTGTAACTTGTGATAGAAGACTCGGATACACATGTTTATGGCTTTATCTTATAGAACTCAAGGTTCCCGTGCTGGGAAAACAGGTTTTGCAGCTGTTTGAGCTAAGATTTCCAAGTTATTCACATAATGAAAACCTATACTTTGTTTCGGTCGAGTTCCCCATTCAAATGCATGTAACAGTGAGAAACGCACTGTCTTGGCGAAAGAAAGCGTTTTTGTACAACTTCATAGAAATAGCTGTAACTTTTGATAGAAGACTCGGATACACATGTTTATGGCTTTATCTTATAGAACTCAAGGTTCCCGTGCTGGGAAAACAGGTTTTGCAGCTGTTTGAGCTAAGATTTCCAAGTTATTCACATAATGAAAACCTATACTTTGTTTCGGTCGAGATCCCCATTCAAATGCATGTAACAGTGAGAAACGCACTGTCTTGGCGAAAGAAAGCGTTTTTGTACAACTTCATAGAAATAGCTGTAACTTGTGATAGAAGACTCGGATACACATGTTTATGGCTTTATCTTATAGAACTCAAGGTTCCCGTGCTGGGAAAACAGGTTTTGCAGCTGTTTGAGCTAAGATTTCCAAGTTATTCACATAATGAAAACCTATACTTTGTTTCGGTCGAGATCCCCATTCAAATGCATGTAACAGTGAGAAACGCACTGTCTTGGCGAAAGAAAGCGTTTTTGTACAACTTCATAGAAATAGCTGTAACTTTTGATAGAAGACTCGGATACACATGTTTATGGCTTTATCTTATAGAACTCAAGGTTCCCGTGCTGGGAAAACAGGTTTTGCAGCTGTTTGAGCTAAGATTTCCAAGTTATTCACATAATGAAAACCTATACTTTGTTTCGGTCGAGTTCCCCATTCAAATGCATGTAACAGTGAGAAACGCACTGTCTTGGCGAAAGAAAGCGTTTTTGTACAACTTCATAGAAATAGCTGTAACTTTTGATAGAAGACTCGGATACACATGTTTATGGCTTTATCTTATAGAACTCAAGGTTCCCGTGCTGGGAAAACAGGTTTTGCAGCTGTTTGAGCTAAGATTTCCAAGTTATTCACATAATGAAAACCTATACTTTGTTTCGGTCGAGATCCCCATTCAAATGCATGTAACAGTGAGAAACGCACTGTCTTGGCGAAAGAAAGCGTTTTTGTACAACTTCATAGAAATAGCTGTAACTTTTGATAGAAGACTCGGATACACATGTTTATGGCTTTATCTTATAGAACTCAAGGTTCCCGTGCTGGGAAAACAGGTTTTGCAGCTGTTTGAGCTAAGATTTCCAAGTTATTCACATAATGAAAACCTATACTTTGTTTCGGTCGAGATCCCCATTCAAATGCATGTAACAGTGAGAAACGCACTGTCTTGGCGAAAGAAAGCGTTTTTGTACAACTTCATAGAAATAGCTGTAACTTTTGATAGAAGACTCGGATACACATGTTTATGGCTTTATCTTATAGAACTCAAGGTTCCCGTGCTGGGAAAACAGGTTTTGCAGCTGTTTGAGCTAAGATTTCCAAGTTATTCACATAATGAAAACCTATACTTTGTTTCGGTCGAGATCCCCATTCAAATGCATGTAACAGTGAGAAACGCACTGTCTTGGCGAAAGAAAGCGTTTTTGTACAACTTCATAGAAATAGCTGTAACTTTTGATAGAAGACTCGGATACACATGTTTATGGCTTTATCTTATAGAACTCAAGGTTCCCGTGCTGGGAAAACAGGTTTTTGCAGCTGTTTGAGCTAAGATTTCCAAGTTATTCACATAATGAAAACCTATACTTTGTTTCGGTCGAGTTCCCCATTCAAATGCATGTAACAGTGAGAAACGCACTGTCTTGGCGAAAGAAAGCGTTTTTGTACAACTTCATAGAAATAGCTGTAACTTTTGATAGAAGACTCGGATACACATGTTTATGGCTTTATCTTATAGAACTCAAGGTTCCCGTGCTGGGAAAACAGGTTTTGCAGCTGTTTGAGCTAAGATTTCCAAGTTATTCACATAATGAAAACCTATACTTTGTTTCGGTCGAGTTCCCCATTCAAATGCATGTAACAGTGAGAAACGCACTGTCTTGGCGAAAGAAAGCGTTTTTGTACAACTTCATAGAAATAGCTGTAACTTGTGATAGAAGACTCGGATACACATGTTTATGGCTTTATCTTATAGAACTCAAGGTTCCCGTGCTGGGAAAACAGGTTTTGCAGCTGTTTGAGCTAAGATTTCCAAGTTATTCACATAATGAAAACCTATACTTTGTTTCGGTCGAGTTCCCCATTCAAATGCATGTAACAGTGAGAAACGCACTGTCTTGGCGAAAGAAAGCGTTTTTGTACAACTTCATAGAAATAGCTGTAACTTTTGATAGAAGACTCGGATACACATGTTTATGGCTTTATCTTATAGAACTCAAGGTTCTCGTGCTGGGAAAACAGGTTTTGCAGCTGTTTGAGCTAAGATTTCCAAGTTATTCACATAATGAAAACCTATACTTTGTTTCGGTCGAGATCCCCATTCAAATGCATGTAACAGTGAGAAACGCACTGTCTTGGCGAAAGAAAGCGTTTTTTGTACAACTTCATAGAAATAGCTGTAACTTTTGATAGAAGACTCGGATACACATGTTTATGGCTTTATCTTATAGAACTCAAGGTTCCCGTGCTGGGAAAACAGGTTTTGCAGCTGTTTGAGCTAAGATTTCCAAGTTATTCACATAATGAAAACCTATACTTTGTTTCGGTCGAGATCCCCATTCAAATGCATGTAACAGTGAGAAACGCACTGTCTTGGCGAAAGAAAGCGTTTTTGTACAACTTCATAGAAATAGCTGTAACTTTTGATAGAAGACTCGGATACACATGTTTATGGCTTTATCTTATAGAACTCAAGGTTCCCGTGCTGGGAAAACAGGTTTTGCAGCTGTTTGAGCTAAGATTTCCAAGTTATTCACATAATGAAAACCTATACTTTGTTTCGGTCGAGATCCCCATTCAAATTGCATGTAACAGTGAGAAACGCACTGTCTTGGCGAAAGAAAGCGTTTTTGTACAACTTCATAGAAATAGCTGTAACTTGTGATAGAAGACTCGGATACACATGTTTATGGCTTTATCTTATAGAACTCAAGGTTCCCGTGCTGGGAAAACAGGTTTTGCAGCTGTTTGAGCTAAGATTTCCAAGTTATTCACATAATGAAAACCTATACTTTGTTTCGGTCGAGATCCCCATTCAAATGCATGTAACAGTGAGAAACGCACTGTCTTGGCGAAAGAAAGCGTTTTTGTACAACTTCATAGAAATAGCTGTAACTTTTGATAGAAGACTCGGATACACATGTTTATGGCTTTATCTTATAGAACTCAAGGTTCCCGTGCTGGGAAAACAGGTTTTGCAGCTGTTTGAGCTAAGATTTCCAAGTTATTCACATAATGAAAACCTATACTTTGTTTCGGTCGAGATCCCCATTCAAATGCATGTAACAGTGAGAAACGCACTGTCTTGGCGAAAGAAAGCGTTTTTGTACAACTTCATAGAAATAGCTGTAACTTTTGATAGAAGACTCGGATACACATGTTTATGGCTTTATCTTATAGAACTCAAGGTTCCCGTGCTGGGAAAACAGGTTTTGCAGCTGTTTGAGCTAAGATTTCCAAGTTATTCACATAATGAAAACCTATACTTTGTTTCGGTCGAGTTCCCCATTCAAATGCATGTAACAGTGAGAAACGCACTGTCTTGGCGAAAGAAAGCGTTTTTGTACAACTTCATAGAAATAGCTGTAACTTTTGATAGAAGACTCGGATACACATGTTTATGGCTTTATCTTATAGAACTCAAGGTTCTCGTGCTGGGAAAACAGGTTTTGCAGCTGTTTGAGCTAAGATTTCCAAGTTATTCACATAATGAAAACCTATACTTTGTTTCGGTCGAGATCCCCATTCAAATGCATGTAACAGTGAGAAACGCACTGTCTTGGCGAAAGAAAGCGTTTTTGTACAACTTCATAGAAATAGCTGTAACTTTTGATAGAAGACTCGGATACACATGTTTATGGCTTTATCTTATAGAACTCAAGGTTCCCGTGCTGGGAAAACAGGTTTTGCAGCTGTTTGAGCTAAGATTTCCAAGTTATTCACATAATGAAAACCTATACTTTGTTTCGGTCGAGTTCCCCATTCAAATGCATGTAACAGTGAGAAACGCACTGTCTTGGCGAAAGAAAGCGTTTTTGTACAACTTCATAGAAATAGCTGTAACTTTTGATAGAAGACTCGGATACACATGTTTATGGCTTTATCTTATAGAACTCAAGGTTCCCGTGCTGGGAAAACAGGTTTTGCAGCTGTTTGAGCTAAGATTTCCAAGTTATTCACATAATGAAAACCTATACTTTGTTTCGGTCGAGATCCCCATTCAAATGCATGTAACAGTGAGAAACGCACTGTCTTGGCGAAAGAAAGCGTTTTTGTACAACTTCATAGAAATAGCTGTAACTTTTGATAGAAGACTCGGATACACATGTTTATGGCTTTATCTTATAGAACTCAAGGTTCCCGTGCTGGGAAAACAGGTTTTGCAGCTGTTTGAGCTAAGATTTCCAAGTTATTCACATAATGAAAACCTATACTTTGTTTCGGTCGAGATCCCCATTCAAATGCATGTAACAGTGAGAAACGCACTGTCTTGGCGAAAGAAAGCGTTTTTGTACAACTTCATAGAAATAGCTGTAACTTGTGATAGAAGACTCGGATACACATGTTTATGGCTTTATCTTATAGAACTCAAGGTTCCCGTGCTGGGAAAACAGGTTTTGCAGCTGTTTGAGCTAAGATTTCCAAGTTATTCACATAATGAAAACCTATACTTTGTTTCGGTCGAGTTCCCCATTCAAATGCATGTAACAGTGAGAAACGCACTGTCTTGGCGAAAGAAAGCGTTTTTGTACAACTTCATAGAAATAGCTGTAACTTTGATAGAAGACTCGGATACACATGTTTATGGCTTTATCTTATAGAACTCAAGGTTCTCGTGCTGGGAAAACAGGTTTTGCAGCTGTTTGAGCTAAGATTTCCAAGTTATTCACATAATGAAAACCTATACTTTGTTTCGGTCGAGATCCCCATTCAAATGCATGTAACAGTGAGAAACGCACTGTCTTGGCGAAAGAAAGCGTTTTTGTACAACTTCATAGAAATAGCTGTAACTTTTGATAGAAGACTCGGATACACATGTTTATGGCTTTATCTTATAGAACTCAAGGTTCCCGTGCTGGGAAAACAGGTTTTGCAGCTGTTTGAGCTAAGATTTCCAAGTTATTCACATAATGAAAACCTATACTTTGTTTCGGTCGAGATCCCCATTCAAATGCATGTAACAGTGAGAAACGCACTGTCTTGGCGAAAGAAAGCGTTTTTGTACAACTTCATAGAAATAGCTGTAACTTTTGATAGAAGACTCGGATACACATGTTTATGGCTTTATCTTATAGAACTCAAGGTTCTCGTGCTGGGAAAACAGGTTTTGCAGCTGTTTGAGCTAAGATTTCCAAGTTATTCACATAATGAAAACCTATACTTTGTTTCGGTCGAGATCCCCATTCAAATGCATGTAACAGTGAGAAACGCACTGTCTTGGCGAAAGAAAGCGTTTTTGTACAACTTCATAGAAATAGCTGTAACTTTTGATAGAAGACTCGGATACACATGTTTATGGCTTTATCTTATAGAACTCAAGGTTCTCGTGCTGGGAAAACAGGTTTTGCAGCTGTTTGAGCTAAGATTTCCAAGTTATTCACATAATGAAAACCTATACTTTGTTTCGGTCGAGATCCCCATTCAAATGCATGTAACAGTGAGAAACGCACTGTCTTGGCGAAAGAAAGCGTTTTTGTACAACTTCATAGAAATAGCTGTAACTTGTGATAGAAGACTTCGGATACACATGTTTATGGCTTTATCTTATAGAACTCAAGGTTCCCGTGCTGGGAAAACAGGTTTTGCAGCTGTTTGAGCTAAGATTTCCAAGTTATTCACATAATGAAAACCTATACTTTGTTTCGGTCGAGATCCCCATTCAAATGCATGTAACAGTGAGAAACGCACTGTCCTTGGCGAAAGAAAGCGTTTTTGTACAACTTCATAGAAATAGCTGTAACTTTTGATAGAAGACTCGGATACACATGTTTATGGCTTTATCTTATAGAACTCAAGGTTCCCGTGCTGGGAAAACAGGTTTTGCAGCTGTTTGAGCTAAGATTTCCAAGTTATTCACATAATGAAAACCTATACTTTGTTTCGGTCGAGATCCCCATTCAAATGCATGTAACAGTGAGAAACGCACTGTCTTGGCGAAAGAAAGCGTTTTTGTACAACTTCATAGAAATAGCTGTAACTTTTGATAGAAGACTCGGATACACATGTTTATGGCTTTATCTTATAGAACTCAAGGTTCCCGTGCTGGGAAAACAGGTTTTGCAGCTGTTTGAGCTAAGATTTCCAAGTTATTCACATAATGAAAACCTATACTTTGTTTCGGTCGAGTTCCCCATTCAAATGCATGTAACAGTGAGAAACGCACTGTCTTGGCGAAAGAAAGCGTTTTTGTACAACTTCATAGAAATAGCTGTAACTTGTGATAGAAGACTCGGATACACATGTTTATGGCTTTATCTTATAGAACTCAAGGTTCCCGTGCTGGGAAAACAGGTTTTGCAGCTGTTTGAGCTAAGATTTCCAAGTTATTCACATAATGAAAACCTATACTTTGTTTCGGTCGAGTTCCCCATTCAAATGCATGTAACAGTGAGAAACGCACTGTCTTGGCGAAAGAAAGCGTTTTTGTACAACTTCATAGAAATAGCTGTAACTTTTGATAGAAGACTCGGATACACATGTTTATGGCTTTATCTTATAGAACTCAAGGTTCTCGTGCTGGGAAAACAGGTTTTTGCAGCTGTTTGAGCTAAGATTTCCAAGTTATTCACATAATGAAAACCTATACTTTGTTTCGGTCGAGATCCCCATTCAAATGCATGTAACAGTGAGAAACGCACTGTCTTGGCGAAAGAAAGCGTTTTTGTACAACTTCATAGAAATAGCTGTAACTTTTGATAGAAGACTCGGATACACATGTTTATGGCTTTATCTTATAGAACTCAAGGTTCCCGTGCTGGGAAAACAGGTTTTGCAGCTGTTTGAGCTAAGATTTCCAAGTTATTCACATAATGAAAACCTATACTTTGTTTCGGTCGAGTTCCCCATTCAAATGCATGTAACAGTGAGAAACGCACTGTCTTGGCGAAAGAAAGCGTTTTTGTACAACTTCATAGAAATAGCTGTAACTTTTGATAGAAGACTCGGATACACATGTTTATGGCTTTATCTTATAGAACTCAAGGTTCCCGTGCTGGGAAAACAGGTTTTGCAGCTGTTTGAGCTAAGATTTCCAAGTTATTCACATAATGAAAACCTATACTTTGTTTCGGTCGAGATCCCCATTCAAATGCATGTAACAGTGAGAAACGCACTGTCTTGGCGAAAGAAAGCGTTTTTGTACAACTTCATAGAAATAGCTGTAACTTTTGATAGAAGACTCGGATACACATGTTTATGGCTTTATCTTATAGAACTCAAGGTTCCCGTGCTGGGAAAACAGGTTTTGCAGCTGTTTGAGCTAAGATTTCCAAGTTATTCACATAATGAAAACCTATACTTTGTTTCGGTCGAGTTCCCCATTCAAATGCATGTAACAGTGAGAAACGCACTGTCTTGGCGAAAGAAAGCGTTTTTGTACAACTTCATAGAAATAGCTGTAACTTTTGATAGAAGACTCGGATACACATGTTTATGGCTTTATCTTATAGAACTCAAGGTTCCCGTGCTGGGAAAACAGGTTTTGCAGCTGTTTGAGCTAAGATTTCCAAGTTATTCACATAATGAAAACCTATACTTTGTTTCGGTCGAGTTCCCCATTCAAATGCATGTAACAGTGAGAAACGCACTGTCTTGGCGAAAGAAAGCGTTTTTGTACAACTTCATAGAAATAGCTGTAACTTTTGATAGAAGACTCGGATACACATGTTTATGGCTTTATCTTATAGAACTCAAGGTTCCCGTGCTGGGAAAACAGGTTTTGCAGCTGTTTGAGCTAAGATTTCCAAGTTATTCACATAATGAAAACCTATACTTTGTTTCGGTCGAGTTCCCCATTCAAATGCATGTAACAGTGAGAAACGCACTGTCTTGGCGAAAGAAAGCGTTTTTGTACAACTTCATAGAAATAGCTGTAACTTTTGATAGAAGACTCGGATACACATGTTTATGGCTTTATCTTATAGAACTCAAGGTTCTCGTGCTGGGAAAACAGGTTTTGCAGCTGTTTGAGCTAAGATTTCCAAGTTATTCACATAATGAAAACCTATACTTTGTTTCGGTCGAGATCCCCATTCAAATGCATGTAACAGTGAGAAACGCACTGTCTTGGCGAAAGAAAGCGTTTTTGTACAACTTCATAGAAATAGCTGTAACTTTTGATAGAAGACTCGGATACACATGTTTATGGCTTTATCTTATAGAACTCAAGGTTCCCGTGCTGGGAAAACAGGTTTTGCAGCTGTTTGAGCTAAGATTTCCAAGTTATTCACATAATGAAAACCTATACTTTGTTTCGGTCGAGTTCCCCATTCAAATGCATGTAACAGTGAGAAACGCACTGTCTTGGCGAAAGAAAGCGTTTTTGTACAACTTCATAGAAATAGCTGTAACTTTTGATAGAAGACTCGGATACACATGTTTATGGCTTTATCTTATAGAACTCAAGGTTCCCGTGCTGGGAAAACAGGTTTTGCAGCTGTTTGAGCTAAGATTTCCAAGTTATTCACATAATGAAAACCTATACTTTGTTTCGGTCGAGATCCCCATTCAAATGCATGTAACAGTGAGAAACGCACTGTCTTGGCGAAAGAAAGCGTTTTTGTACAACTTCATAGAAATAGCTGTAACTTTTGATAGAAGACTCGGATACACATGTTTATGGCTTTATCTTATAGAACTCAAGGTTCCCGTGCTGGGAAAACAGGTTTTGCAGCTGTTTGAGCTAAGATTTCCAAGTTATTCACATAATGAAAACCTATACTTTGTTTCGGTCGAGATCCCCATTCAAATGCATGTAACAGTGAGAAACGCACTGTCTTGGCGAAAGAAAGCGTTTTTGTACAACTTCATAGAAATAGCTGTAACTTTTGATAGAAGACTCGGATACACATGTTTATGGCTTTATCTTATAGAACTCAAGGTTCCCGTGCTGGGAAAAACAGGTTTTGCAGCTGTTTGAGCTAAGATTTCCAAGTTATTCACATAATGAAAACCTATACTTTGTTTCGGTCGAGTTCCCCATTCAAATGCATGTAACAGTGAGAAACGCACTGTCTTGGCGAAAGAAAGCGTTTTTGTACAACTTCATAGAAATAGCTGTAACTTTTGATAGAAGACTCGGATACACATGTTTATGGCTTTATCTTATAGAACTCAAGGTTCTCGTGCTGGGAAAACAGGTTTTGCAGCTGTTTGAGCTAAGATTTCCAAGTTATTCACATAATGAAAACCTATACTTTGTTTCGGTCGAGATCCCCATTCAAATGCATGTAACAGTGAGAAACGCACTGTCTTGGCGAAAGAAAGCGTTTTTGTACAACTTCATAGAAATAGCTGTAACTTTTGATAGAAGACTCGGATACACATGTTTATGGCTTTATCTTATAGAACTCAAGGTTCCCGTGCTGGGAAAACAGGTTTTGCAGCTGTTTGAGCTAAGATTTCCAAGTTATTCACATAATGAAAACCTATACTTTGTTTCGGTCGAGTTCCCCATTCAAATGCATGTAACAGTGAGAAACGCACTGTCTTGGCGAAAGAAAGCGTTTTTGTACAACTTCATAGAAATAGCTGTAACTTTTGATAGAAGACTCGGATACACATGTTTATGGCTTTATCTTATAGAACTCAAGGTTCCCGTGCTGGGAAAACAGGTTTTGCAGCTGTTTGAGCTAAGATTTCCAAGTTATTCACATAATGAAAACCTATACTTTGTTTCGGTCGAGTTCCCCATTCAAATGCATGTAACAGTGAGAAACGCACTGTCTTGGCGAAAGAAAGCGTTTTTGTACAACTTCATAGAAATAGCTGTAACTTTTGATAGAAGACTCGGATACACATGTTTATGGCTTTATCTTATAGAACTCAAGGTTCCCGTGCTGGGAAAACAGGTTTTGCAGCTGTTTGAGCTAAGATTTCCAAGTTATTCACATAATGAAAACCTATACTTTGTTTCGGTCGAGATCCCCATTCAAATGCATGTAACAGTGAGAAACGCACTGTCTTGGCGAAAGAAAGCGTTTTTGTACAACTTCATAGAAATAGCTGTAACTTTTGATAGAAGACTCGGATACACATGTTTATGGCTTTATCTTATAGAACTCAAGGTTCCCGTGCTGGGAAAACAGGTTTTGCAGCTGTTTGAGCTAAGATTTCCAAGTTATTCACATAATGAAAACCTATACTTTGTTTCGGTCGAGTTCCCCATTCAAATGCATGTAACAGTGAGAAACGCACTGTCTTGGCGAAAGAAAGCGTTTTTGTACAACTTCATAGAAATAGCTGTAACTTTTGATAGAAGACTCGGATACACATGTTTATGGCTTTATCTTATAGAACTCAAGGTTCCCGTGCTGGGAAAACAGGTTTTGCAGCTGTTTGAGCTAAGATTTCCAAGTTATTCACATAATGAAAACCTATACTTTGTTTCGGTCGAGATCCCCATTCAAATGCATGTAACAGTGAGAAACGCACTGTCTTGGCGAAAGAAAGCGTTTTTGTACAACTTCATAGAAATAGCTGTAACTTTTGATAGAAGACTCGGATACACATGTTTATGGCTTTATCTTATAGAACTCAAGGTTCCCGTGCTGGGAAAACAGGTTTTGCAGCTGTTTGAGCTAAGATTTCCAAGTTATTCACATAATGAAAACCTATACTTTGTTTCGGTCGAGTTCCCCATTCAAATGCATGTAACAGTGAGAAACGCACTGTCTTGGCGAAAGAAAGCGTTTTTGTACAACTTCATAGAAATAGCTGTAACTTTTGATAGAAGACTCGGATACACATGTTTATGGCTTTATCTTATAGAACTCAAGGTTCCCGTGCTGGGAAAACAGGTTTTGCAGCTGTTTGAGCTAAGATTTCCAAGTTATTCACATAATGAAAACCTATACTTTGTTTCGGTCGAGTTCCCCATTCAAATGCATGTAACAGTGAGAAACGCACTGTCTTGGCGAAAGAAAGCGTTTTTGTACAACTTCATAGAAATAGCTGTAACTTTTGATAGAAGACTCGGATACACATGTTTATGGCTTTATCTTATAGAACTCAAGGTTCCCGTGCTGGGAAAACAGGTTTTGCAGCTGTTTGAGCTAAGATTTCCAAGTTATTCACATAATGAAAACCTATACTTTGTTTCGGTCGAGATCCCCATTCAAATGCATGTAACAGTGAGAAACGCACTGTCTTGGCGAAAGAAAGCGTTTTTGTACAACTTCATAGAAATAGCTGTAACTTTTGATAGAAGACTCGGATACACATGTTTATGGCTTTATCTTATAGAACTCAAGGTTCCCGTGCTGGGAAAACAGGTTTTGCAGCTGTTTGAGCTAAGATTTCCAAGTTATTCACATAATGAAAACCTATACTTTGTTTCGGTCGAGTTCCCCATTCAAATGCATGTAACAGTGAGAAACGCACTGTCTTGGCGAAAGAAAGCGTTTTTGTACAACTTCATAGAAATAGCTGTAACTTTTGATAGAAGACTCGGATACACATGTTTATGGCTTTATCTTATAGAACTCAAGGTTCCCGTGCTGGGAAAACAGGTTTTGCAGCTGTTTGAGCTAAGATTTCCAAGTTATTCACATAATGAAAACCTATACTTTGTTTCGGTCGAGATCCCCATTCAAATGCATGTAACAGTGAGAAACGCACTGTCTTGGCGAAAGAAAGCGTTTTTGTACAACTTCATAGAAATAGCTGTAACTTTTGATAGAAGACTCGGATACACATGTTTATGGCTTTATCTTATAGAACTCAAGGTTCCCGTGCTGGGAAAACAGGTTTTGCAGCTGTTTGAGCTAAGATTTCCAAGTTATTCACATAATGAAAACCTATACTTTGTTTCGGTCGAGATCCCCATTCAAATGCATGTAACAGTGAGAAACGCACTGTCTTGGCGAAAGAAAGCGTTTTTGTACAACTTCATAGAAATAGCTGTAACTTTTGATAGAAGACTCGGATACACATGTTTATGGCTTTATCTTATAGAACTCAAGGTTCCCGTGCTGGGAAAACAGGTTTTGCAGCTGTTTGAGCTAAGATTTCCAAGTTATTCACATAATGAAAACCTATACTTTGTTTCGGTCGAGTTCCCCATTCAAATGCATGTAACAGTGAGAAACGCACTGTCTTGGCGAAAGAAAGCGTTTTTGTACAACTTCATAGAAATAGCTGTAACTTTTGATAGAAGACTCGGATACACATGTTTATGGCTTTATCTTATAGAACTCAAGGTTCCCGTGCTGGGAAAACAGGTTTTGCAGCTGTTTGAGCTAAGATTTCCAAGTTATTCACATAATGAAAACCTATACTTTGTTTCGGTCGAGATCCCCATTCAAATGCATGTAACAGTGAGAAACGCACTGTCTTGGCGAAAGAAAGCGTTTTTGTACAACTTCATAGAAATAGCTGTAACTTTTGATAGAAGACTCGGATACACATGTTTATGGCTTTATCTTATAGAACTCAAGTTCCCGTGCTGGGAAAACAGGTTTTTGCAGCTGTTTGAGCTAAGATTTCCAAGTTATTCACATAATGAAAACCTATACTTTGTTTCGGTCGAGTTCCCCATTCAAATGCATGTAACAGTGAGAAACGCACTGTCTTGGCGAAAGAAAGCGTTTTTGTACAACTTCATAGAAATAGCTGTAACTTTTGATAGAAGACTCGGATACACATGTTTATGGCTTTATCTTATAGAACTCAAGGTTCCCGTGCTGGGAAAACAGGTTTTGCAGCTGTTTGAGCTAAGATTTCCAAGTTATTCACATAATGAAAACCTATACTTTGTTTCGGTCGAGTTCCCCATTCAAATGCATGTAACAGTGAGAAACGCACTGTCTTGGCGAAAGAAAGCGTTTTTGTACAACTTCATAGAAATAGCTGTAACTTTTGATAGAAGACTCGGATACACATGTTTATGGCTTTATCTTATAGAACTCAAGGTTCCCGTGCTGGGAAAACAGGTTTTGCAGCTGTTTGAGCTAAGATTTCCAAGTTATTCACATAATGAAAACCTATACTTTGTTTCGGTCGAGATCCCCATTCAAATGCATGTAACAGTGAGAAACGCACTGTCTTGGCGAAAGAAAGCGTTTTTGTACAACTTCATAGAAATAGCTGTAACTTTTGATAGAAGACTCGGATACACATGTTTATGGCTTTATCTTATAGAACTCAAGGTTCCCGTGCTGGGAAAACAGGTTTTGCAGCTGTTTGAGCTAAGATTTCCAAGTTATTCACATAATGAAAACCTATACTTTGTTTCGGTCGAGATCCCCATTCAAATGCATGTAACAGTGAGAAACGCACTGTCTTGGCGAAAGAAAGCGTTTTTGTACAACTTCATAGAAATAGCTGTAACTTGTGATAGAAGACTCGGATACACATGTTTATGGCTTTATCTTATAGAACTCAAGGTTCCCGTGCTGGGAAAACAGGTTTTGCAGCTGTTTGAGCTAAGATTTCCAAGTTATTCACATAATGAAAACCTATACTTTGTTTCGGTCGAGATCCCCATTCAAATGCATGTAACAGTGAGAAACGCACTGTCTTGGCGAAAGAAAGCGTTTTTGTACAACTTCATAGAAATAGCTGTAACTTTTGATAGAAGACTCGGATACACATGTTTATGGCTTTATCTTATAGAACTCAAGGTTCCCGTGCTGGGAAAACAGGTTTTGCAGCTGTTTGAGCTAAGATTTCCAAGTTATTCACATAATGAAAACCTATACTTTGTTTCGGTCGAGTTCCCCATTCAAATGCATGTAACAGTGAGAAACGCACTGTCTTGGCGAAAGAAAGCGTTTTTGTACAACTTCATAGAAATAGCTGTAACTTTTGATAGAAGACTCGGATACACATGTTTATGGCTTTATCTTATAGAACTCAAGGTTCCCGTGCTGGGAAAACAGGTTTTGCAGCTGTTTGAGCTAAGATTTCCAAGTTATTCACATAATGAAAACCTATACTTTGTTTCGGTCGAGATCCCCATTCAAATGCATGTAACAGTGAGAAACGCACTGTCTTGGCGAAAGAAAGCGTTTTTGTACAACTTCATAGAAATAGCTGTAACTTTTGATAGAAGACTCGGATACACATGTTTATGGCTTTATCTTATAGAACTCAAGGTTCCCGTGCTGGGAAAACAGGTTTTGCAGCTGTTTGAGCTAAGATTTCCAAGTTATTCACATAATGAAAACCTATACTTTGTTTCGGTCGAGATCCCCATGTCTTGGCGAAAGAAAGCGTTTTTGTACAACTTCATAGAAATAGCTGTAACTTTGATAGAAGACTCGGATACACATGTTTATGGCTTTATCTTACTTTGTTTCGGTCGAGATCCCCATTCAAATGCATGTAACAGTGAGAAACGCACTGTCTTGGCGAAAGAAAGCGTTTTTGTACAACTTCATAGAAATAGCTGTAACTTTTGATAGAAGACTCGGATACACATGTTTATGGCTTTATCTTATAGAACTCAAGGTTCCCGTGCTGGGAAAACAGGTTTTGCAGCTGTTTGAGCTAAGATTTCCAAGTTATTCACATAATGAAAACCTATACTTTGTTTCGGTCGAGATCCCCATTCAAATGCATGTAACAGTGAGAAACGCACTGTCTTGGCGAAAGAAAGCGTTTTTGTACAACTTCATAGAAATAGCTGTAACTTTTGATAGAAGACTCGGATACACATGTTTATGGCTTTATCTTATAGAACTCAAGGTTCCCGTGCTGGGAAAACAGGTTTTGCAGCTGTTTGAGCTAAGATTTCCAAGTTATTCACATAATGAAAACCTATACTTTGTTTCGGTCGAGATCCCCATTCAAATGCATGTAACAGTGAGAAACGCACTGTCTTGGCGAAAGAAAGCGTTTTTGTACAACTTCATAGAAATAGCTGTAACTTTTGATAGAAGACTCGGATACACATGTTTATGGCTTTATCTTATAGAACTCAAGGTTCCCGTGCTGGGAAAACAGGTTTTGCAGCTGTTTGAGCTAAGATTTCCAAGTTATTCACATAATGAAAACCTATACTTTGTTTCGGTCGAGATCCCCATTCAAATGCATGTAACAGTGAGAAACGCACTGTCTTGGCGAAAGAAAGCGTTTTTGTACAACTTCATAGAAATAGCTGTAACTTTTGATAGAAGACTCGGATACACATGTTTATGGCTTTATCTTATAGAACTCAAGGTTCCCGTGCTGGGAAAACAGGTTTTGCAGCTGTTTGAGCTAAGATTTCCAAGTTATTCACATAATGAAAACCTATACTTTGTTTCGGTCGAGATCCCCATTCAAATGCATGTAACAGTGAGAAACGCACTGTCTTGGCGAAAGAAAGCGTTTTTGTACAACTTCATAGAAATAGCTGTAACTTGTGATAGAAGACTCGGATACACATGTTTATGGCTTTATCTTATAGAACTCAAGGTTCCCGTGCTGGGAAAACAGGTTTTGCAGCTGTTTGAGCTAAGATTTCCAAGTTATTCACATAATGAAAACCTATACTTTGTTTCGGTCGAGATCCCCATTCAAATGCATGTAACAGTGAGAAACGCACTGTCTTGGCGAAAGAAAGCGTTTTTGTACAACTTCATAGAAATAGCTGTAACTTTTGATAGAAGACTCGGATACACATGTTTATGGCTTTATCTTATAGAACTCAAGGTTCCCGTGCTGGGAAAACAGGTTTTGCAGCTGTTTGAGCTAAGATTTCCAAGTTATTCACATAATGAAAACCTATACTTTGTTTCGGTCGAGATCCCCATTCAAATGCATGTAACAGTGAGAAACGCACTGTCTTGGCGAAAGAAAGCGTTTTTGTACAACTTCATAGAAATAGCTGTAACTTGTGATAGAAGACTCGGATACACATGTTTATGGCTTTATCTTATAGAACTCAAGGTTCCCGTGCTGGGAAAACAGGTTTTGCAGCTGTTTGAGCTAAGATTTCCAAGTTATTCACATAATGAAAACCTATACTTTGTTTCGGTCGAGTTCCCCATTCAAATGCATGTAACAGTGAGAAACGCACTGTCTTGGCGAAAGAAAGCGTTTTTGTACAACTTCATAGAAATAGCTGTAACTTTTGATAGAAGACTCGGATACACATGTTTATGGCTTTATCTTATAGAACTCAAGGTTCCCGTGCTGGGAAAACAGGTTTTGCAGCTGTTTGAGCTAAGATTTCCAAGTTATTCACATAATGAAAACCTATACTTTGTTTCGGTCGAGATCCCCATTCAAATGCATGTAACAGTGAGAAACGCACTGTCTTGGCGAAAGAAAGCGTTTTTGTACAACTTCATAGAAATAGCTGTAACTTTTGATAGAAGACTCGGATACACATGTTTATGGCTTTATCTTATAGAACTCAAGGTTCCCGTGCTGGGAAAACAGGTTTTGCAGCTGTTTGAGCTAAGATTTCCAAGTTATTCACATAATGAAAACCTATACTTTGTTTCGGTCGAGATCCCCATTCAAATGCATGTAACAGTGAGAAACGCACTGTCTTGGCGAAAGAAAGCGTTTTTGTACAACTTCATAGAAATAGCTGTAACTTGTGATAGAAGACTCGGATACACATGTTTATGGCTTTATCTTATAGAACTCAAGGTTCCCTGTGCTGGGAAAACAGGTTTTGCAGCTGTTTGAGCTAAGATTTCCAAGTTATTCACATAATGAAAACCTATACTTTGTTTCGGTCGAGATCCCCATTCAAATGCATGTAACAGTGAGAAACGCACTGTCTTGGCGAAAGAAAGCGTTTTTGTACAACTTCATAGAAATAGCTGTAACTTTTGATAGAAGACTCGGATACACATGTTTATGGCTTTATCTTATAGAACTCAAGGTTCCCGTGCTGGGAAAACAGGTTTTGCAGCTGTTTGAGCTAAGATTTCCAAGTTATTCACATAATGAAAACCTATACTTTGTTTCGGTCGAGATCCCCATTCAAATGCATGTAACAGTGAGAAACGCACTGTCTTGGCGAAAGAAAGCGTTTTTGTACAACTTCATAGAAATAGCTGTAACTTTTGATAGAAGACTCGGATACACATGTTTATGGCTTTATCTTATAGAACTCAAGGTTCCCGTGCTGGGAAAACAGGTTTTGCAGCTGTTTGAGCTAAGATTTCCAAGTTATTCACATAATGAAAACCTATACTTTGTTTCGGTCGAGATCCCCATTCAAATGCATGTAACAGTGAGAAACGCACTGTCTTGGCGAAAGAAAGCGTTTTTGTACAACTTCATAGAAATAGCTGTAACTTGTGATAGAAGACTCGGATACACATGTTTATGGCTTTATCTTATAGAACTCAAGGTTCCCGTGCTGGGAAAACAGGTTTTGCAGCTGTTTGAGCTAAGATTTCCAAGTTATTCACATAATGAAAACCTATACTTTGTTTCGGTCGAGATCCCCATTCAAATGCATGTAACAGTGAGAAACGCACTGTCTTGGCGAAAGAAAGCGTTTTTGTACAACTTCATAGAAATAGCTGTAACTTTTGATAGAAGACTCGGATACACATGTTTATGGCTTTATCTTATAGAACTCAAGGTTCCCGTGCTGGGAAAACAGGTTTTGCAGCTGTTTGAGCTAAGATTTCCAAGTTATTCACATAATGAAAACCTATACTTTGTTTCGGTCGAGATCCCCATTCAAATGCATGTAACAGTGAGAAACGCACTGTCTTGGCGAAAGAAAGCGTTTTTGTACAACTTCATAGAAATAGCTGTAACTTGTGATAGAAGACTCGGATACACATGTTTATGGCTTTATCTTATAGAACTCAAGGTTCCCGTGCTGGGAAAACAGGTTTTGCAGCTGTTTGAGCTAAGATTTCCAAGTTATTCACATAATGAAAACCTATACTTTGTTTCGGTCGAGTTCCCCATTCAAATGCATGTAACAGTGAGAAACGCACTGTCTTGGCGAAAGAAAGCGTTTTTGTACAACTTCATAGAAATAGCTGTAACTTTTGATAGAAGACTCGGATACACATGTTTATGGCTTTATCTTATAGAACTCAAGGTTCCCGTGCTGGGAAAACAGGTTTTGCAGCTGTTTGAGCTAAGATTTCCAAGTTATTCACATAATGAAAACCTATACTTTGTTTCGGTCGAGATCCCCATTCAAATGCATGTAACAGTGAGAAACGCACTGTCTTGGCGAAAGAAAGCGTTTTTGTACAACTTCATAGAAATAGCTGTAACTTTGATAGAAGACTCGGATACACATGTTTATGGCTTTATCTTATAGAACTCAAGGTTCCCGTGCTGGGAAAACAGGTTTTGCAGCTGTTTGAGCTAAGATTTCCAAGTTATTCACATAATGAAAACCTATACTTTGTTTCGGTCGAGATCCCCATTCAAATGCATGTAACAGTGAGAAACGCACTGTCTTGGCGAAAGAAAGCGTTTTTGTACAACTTCATAGAAATAGCTGTAACTTGTGATAGAAGACTCGGATACACATGTTTATGGCTTTATCTTATAGAACTCAAGGTTCCCTGTGCTGGGAAAACAGGTTTTGCAGCTGTTTGAGCTAAGATTTCCAAGTTATTCACATAATGAAAACCTATACTTTGTTTCGGTCGAGATCCCCATTCAAATGCATGTAACAGTGAGAAACGCACTGTCTTGGCGAAAGAAAGCGTTTTTGTACAACTTCATAGAAATAGCTGTAACTTTTGATAGAAGACTCGGATACACATGTTTATGGCTTTATCTTATAGAACTCAAGGTTCCCGTGCTGGGAAAACAGGTTTTGCAGCTGTTTGAGCTAAGATTTCCAAGTTATTCACATAATGAAAACCTATACTTTGTTTCGGTCGAGTTCCCCATTCAAATGCATGTAACAGTGAGAAACGCACTGTCTTGGCGAAAGAAAGCGTTTTTGTACAACTTCATAGAAATAGCTGTAACTTTTGATAGAAGACTCGGATACACATGTTTATGGCTTTATCTTATAGAACTCAAGGTTCCCGTGCTGGGAAAACAGGTTTTGCAGCTGTTTGAGCTAAGATTTCCAAGTTATTCACATAATGAAAACCTATACTTTGTTTCGGTCGAGTTCCCCATTCAAATGCATGTAACAGTGAGAAACGCACTGTCTTGGCGAAAGAAAGCGTTTTTGTACAACTTCATAGAAATAGCTGTAACTTTTGATAGAAGACTCGGATACACATGTTTATGGCTTTATCTTATAGAACTCAAGGTTCCCGTGCTGGGAAAACAGGTTTTGCAGCTGTTTGAGCTAAGATTTCCAAGTTATTCACATAATGAAAACCTATACTTTGTTTCGGTCGAGATCCCCATTCAAATGCATGTAACAGTGAGAAACGCACTGTCTTGGCGAAAGAAAGCGTTTTTGTACAACTTCATAGAAATAGCTGTAACTTTTGATAGAAGACTCGGATACACATGTTTATGGCTTTATCTTATAGAACTCAAGGTTCCCGTGCTGGGAAAACAGGTTTTGCAGCTGTTTGAGCTAAGATTTCCAAGTTATTCACATAATGAAAACCTATACTTTGTTTCGGTCGAGTTCCCCATTCAAATGCATGTAACAGTGAGAAACGCACTGTCTTGGCGAAAGAAAGCGTTTTTGTACAACTTCATAGAAATAGCTGTAACTTTTGATAGAAGACTCGGATACACATGTTTATGGCTTTATCTTATAGAACTCAAGGTTCCCGTGCTGGGAAAACAGGTTTTGCAGCTGTTTGAGCTAAGATTTCCAAGTTATTCACATAATGAAAACCTATACTTTGTTTCGGTCGAGATCCCCATTCAAATGCATGTAACAGTGAGAAACGCACTGTCTTGGCGAAAGAAAGCGTTTTTGTACAACTTCATAGAAATAGCTGTAACTTTTGATAGAAGACTCGGATACACATGTTTATGGCTTTATCTTATAGAACTCAAGGTTCCCGTGCTGGGAAAACAGGTTTTGCAGCTGTTTGAGCTAAGATTTCCAAGTTATTCACATAATGAAAACCTATACTTTGTTTCGGTCGAGATCCCCATTCAAATGCATGTAACAGTGAGAAACGCACTGTCTTGGCGAAAGAAAGCGTTTTTGTACAACTTCATAGAAATAGCTGTAACTTTTGATAGAAGACTCGGATACACATGTTTATGGCTTTATCTTATAGAACTCAAGGTTCCCGTGCTGGGAAAACAGGTTTTGCAGCTGTTTGAGCTAAGATTTCCAAGTTATTCACATAATGAAAACCTATACTTTGTTTCGGTCGAGTTCCCCATTCAAATGCATGTAACAGTGAGAAACGCACTGTCTTGGCGAAAGAAAGCGTTTTTGTACAACTTCATAGAAATAGCTGTAACTTTTGATAGAAGACTCGGATACACATGTTTATGGCTTTATCTTATAGAACTCAAGGTTCCCGTGCTGGGAAAACAGGTTTTGCAGCTGTTTGAGCTAAGATTTCCAAGTTATTCACATAATGAAAACCTATACTTTGTTTCGGTCGAGATCCCCATTCAAATGCATGTAACAGTGAGAAACGCACTGTCTTGGCGAAAGAAAGCGTTTTTGTACAACTTCATAGAAATAGCTGTAACTTTTGATAGAAGACTCGGATACACATGTTTATGGCTTTATCTTATAGAACTCAAGGTTCCCGTGCTGGGAAAACAGGTTTTGCAGCTGTTTGAGCTAAGATTTCCAAGTTATTCACATAATGAAAACCTATACTTTGTTTCGGTCGAGTTCCCCATTCAAATGCATGTAACAGTGAGAAACGCACTGTCTTGGCGAAAGAAAGCGTTTTTGTACAACTTCATAGAAATAGCTGTAACTTTTGATAGAAGACTCGGATACACATGTTTATGGCTTTATCTTATAGAACTCAAGGTTCCCGTGCTGGGAAAACAGGTTTTGCAGCTGTTTGAGCTAAGATTTCCAAGTTATTCACATAATGAAAACCTATACTTTGTTTCGGTCGAGTTCCCCATTCAAATGCATGTAACAGTGAGAAACGCACTGTCTTGGCGAAAGAAAGCGTTTTTGTACAACTTCATAGCAATAGCTGTAACTTTTGATAGAAGACTCGGATACACATGTTTATGGCTTTATCTTATAGAACTCAAGGTTCCCGTGCTGGGAAAACAGGTTTTGCAGCTGTTTGAGCTAAGATTTCCAAGTTATTCACATAATGAAAACCTATACTTTGTTTCGGTCGAGATCCCCATTCAAATGCATGTAACAGTGAGAAACGCACTGTCTTGGCGAAAGAAAGCGTTTTTGTACAACTTCATAGAAATAGCTGTAACTTTTGATAGAAGACTCGGATACACATGTTTATGGCTTTATCTTATAGAACTCAAGGTTCCCGTGCTGGGAAAACAGGTTTTGCAGCTGTTTGAGCTAAGATTTCCAAGTTATTCACATAATGAAAACCTATACTTTGTTTCGGTCGAGTTCCCCATTCAAATGCATGTAACAGTGAGAAACGCACTGTCTTGGCGAAAGAAAGCGTTTTTGTACAACTTCATAGAAATAGCTGTAACTTTTGATAGAAGACTCGGATACACATGTTTATGGCTTTATCTTATAGAACTCAAGGTTCCCGTGCTGGGAAAACAGGTTTTGCAGCTGTTTGAGCTAAGATTTCCAAGTTATTCACATAATGAAAACCTATACTTTGTTTCGGTCGAGATCCCCATTCAAATGCATGTAACAGTGAGAAACGCACTGTCTTGGCGAAAGAAAGCGTTTTTGTACAACTTCATAGAAATAGCTGTAACTTTTGATAGAAGACTCGGATACACATGTTTATGGCTTTATCTTATAGAACTCAAGGTTCCCGTGCTGGGAAAACAGGTTTTGCAGCTGTTTGAGCTAAGATTTCCAAGTTATTCACATAATGAAAACCTATACTTTGTTTCGGTCGAGATCCCCATTCAAATGCATGTAACAGTGAGAAACGCACTGTCTTGGCGAAAGAAAGCGTTTTTGTACAACTTCATAGAAATAGCTGTAACTTTTGATAGAAGACTCGGATACACATGTTTATGGCTTTATCTTATAGAACTCAAGGTTCCCGTGCTGGGAAAACAGGTTTTGCAGCTGTTTGAGCTAAGATTTCCAAGTTATTCACATAATGAAAACCTATACTTTGTTTCGGTCGAGTTCCCCATTCAAATGCATGTAACAGTGAGAAACGCACTGTCTTGGCGAAAGAAAGCGTTTTTGTACAACTTCATAGAAATAGCTGTAACTTTTGATAGAAGACTCGGATACACATGTTTATGGCTTTATCTTATAGAACTCAAGGTTCCCGTGCTGGGAAAACAGGTTTTGCAGCTGTTTGAGCTAAGATTTCCAAGTTATTCACATAATGAAAACCTATACTTTGTTTCGGTCGAGATCCCCATTCAAATGCATGTAACAGTGAGAAACGCACTGTCTTGGCGAAAGAAAGCGTTTTTGTACAACTTCATAGAAATAGCTGTAACTTTTGATAGAAGACTCGGATACACATGTTTATGGCTTTATCTTATAGAACTCAAGGTTCCCGTGCTGGGAAAACAGGTTTTGCAGCTGTTTGAGCTAAGATTTCCAAGTTATTCACATAATGAAAAACCTATACTTTGTTTCGGTCGAGTTCCCCATTCAAATGCATGTAACAGTGAGAAACGCACTGTCTTGGCGAAAGAAAGCGTTTTTGTACAACTTCATAGAAATAGCTGTAACTTTTGATAGAAGACTCGGATACACATGTTTATGGCTTTATCTTATAGAACTCAAGGTTCCCGTGCTGGGAAAACAGGTTTTGCAGCTGTTTGAGCTAAGATTTCCAAGTTATTCACATAATGAAAACCTATACTTTGTTTCGGTCGAGTTCCCCATTCAAATGCATGTAACAGTGAGAAACGCACTGTCTTGGCGAAAGAAAGCGTTTTTGTACAACTTCATAGAAATAGCTGTAACTTTTGATAGAAGACTCGGATACACATGTTTATGGCTTTATCTTATAGAACTCAAGGTTCCCGTGCTGGGAAAACAGGTTTTGCAGCTGTTTGAGCTAAGATTTCCAAGTTATTCACATAATGAAAACCTATACTTTGTTTCGGTCGAGATCCCCATTCAAATGCATGTAACAGTGAGAAACGCACTGTCTTGGCGAAAGAAAGCGTTTTTGTACAACTTCATAGAAATAGCTGTAACTTTTGATAGAAGACTCGGATACACATGTTTATGGCTTTATCTTATAGAACTCAAGGTTCCCGTGCTGGGAAAACAGGTTTTGCAGCTGTTTGAGCTAAGATTTCCAAGTTATTCACATAATGAAAACCTATACTTTGTTTCGGTCGAGATCCCCATTCAAATGCATGTAACAGTGAGAAACGCACTGTCTTGGCGAAAGAAAGCGTTTTTGTACAACTTCATAGAAATAGCTGTAACTTGTGATAGAAGACTCGGATACACATGTTTATGGCTTTATCTTATAGAACTCAAGGTTCCCGTGCTGGGAAAACAGGTTTTGCAGCTGTTTGAGCTAAGATTTCCAAGTTATTCACATAATGAAAACCTATACTTTGTTTCGGTCGAGATCCCCATTCAAATGCATGTAACAGTGAGAAACGCACTGTCTTGGCGAAAGAAAGCGTTTTTGTACAACTTCATAGAAATAGCTGTAACTTTTGATAGAAGACTCGGATACACATGTTTATGGCTTTATCTTATAGAACTCAAGGTTCCCGTGCATTTT
>NC_140613.1:37390513-37494560 GCF_057381915.1 Diplotaxodon limnothrissa | reverse complement strand
TTTGCAGCTGTTTGAGCTAAGATTTCCAAGTTATTCACATAATGAAAACCTATACTTTGTTTCGGTCGAGTTCCCCATTCAAATGCATGTAACAGTGAGAAACGCACTGTCTTGGCGAAAGAAAGCGTTTTTGTACAACTTCATAGAAATAGCTGTAACTTTTGATAGAAGACTCGGATACACATGTTTATGGCTTTATCTTATAGAACTCAAGGTTCCCGTGCTGGGAAAACAGGTTTTGCAGCTGTTTGAGCTAAGATTTCCAAGTTATTCACATAATGAAAACCTATACTTTGTTTCGGTCGAGATCCCCATTCAAATGCATGTAACAGTGAGAAACGCACTGTCTTGGCGAAAGAAAGCGTTTTTGTACAACTTCATAGAAATAGCTGTAACTTTTGATAGAAGACTCGGATACACATGTTTATGGCTTTATCTTATAGAACTCAAGGTTCCCGTGCTGGGAAAACAGGTTTTGCAGCTGTTTGAGCTAAGATTTCCAAGTTATTCACATAATGAAAACCTATACTTTGTTTCGGTCGAGATCCCCATTCAAATGCATGTAACAGTGAGAAACGCACTGTCTTGGCGAAAGAAAGCGTTTTTGTACAACTTCATAGAAATAGCTGTAACTTTTGATAGAAGACTCGGATACACATGTTTATGGCTTTATCTTATAGAACTCAAGGTCTCCGTGCTGGGAAAACAGGTTTTGCAGCTGTTTGAGCTAAGATTTCCAAGTTATTCACATAATGAAAACCTATACTTTGTTTCGGTCGAGTTCCCCATTCAAATGCATGTAACAGTGAGAAACGCACTGTCTTGGCGAAAGAAAGCGTTTTTGTACAACTTCATAGAAATAGCTGTAACTTTTGATAGAAGACTCGGATACACATGTTTATGGCTTTATCTTATAGAACTCAAGGTCTCCGTGCTGGGAAAACAGGTTTTGCAGCTGTTTGAGCTAAGATTTCCAAGTTATTCACATAATGAAAACCTATACTTTGTTTCGGTCGAGATCCCCATTCAAATGCATGTAACAGTGAGAAACGCACTGTCTTGGCGAAAGAAAGCGTTTTTGTACAACTTCATAGAAATAGCTGTAACTTTTGATAGAAGACTCGGATACACATGTTTATGGCTTTATCTTATAGAACTCAAGGTCTCCGTGCTGGGAAAACAGGTTTTGCAGCTGTTTGAGCTAAGATTTCCAAGTTATTCACATAATGAAAACCTATACTTTGTTTCGGTCGAGTTCCCCATTCAAATGCATGTAACAGTGAGAAACGCACTGTCTTGGCGAAAGAAAGCGTTTTTGTACAACTTCATAGAAATAGCTGTAACTTTTGATAGAAGACTCGGATACACATGTTTATGGCTTTATCTTATAGAACTCAAGGTCTCCGTGCTGGGAAAACAGGTTTTGCAGCTGTTTGAGCTAAGATTTCCAAGTTATTCACATAATGAAAACCTATACTTTGTTTCGGTCGAGTTCCCCATTCAAATGCATGTAACAGTGAGAAACGCACTGTCTTGGCGAAAGAAAGCGTTTTTGTACAACTTCATAGAAATAGCTGTAACTTTTGATAGAAGACTCGGATACACATGTTTATGGCTTTATCTTATAGAACTCAAGGTTCCCGTGCTGGGAAAACAGGTTTTGCAGCTGTTTGAGCTAAGATTTCCAAGTTATTCACATAATGAAAACCTATACTTTGTTTCGGTCGAGATCCCCATTCAAATGCATGTAACAGTGAGAAACGCACTGTCTTGGCGAAAGAAAGCGTTTTTGTACAACTTCATAGAAATAGCTGTAACTTTTGATAGAAGACTCGGATACACATGTTTATGGCTTTATCTTATAGAACTCAAGGTCTCCGTGCTGGGAAAACAGGTTTTGCAGCTGTTTGAGCTAAGATTTCCAAGTTATTCACATAATGAAAACCTATACTTTGTTTCGGTCGAGTTCCCCATTCAAATGCATGTAACAGTGAGAAACGCACTGTCTTGGCGAAAGAAAGCGTTTTTGTACAACTTCATAGAAATAGCTGTAACTTTTGATAGAAGACTCGGATACACATCTTTATGGCTTTATCTTATAGAACTCAAGGTTCCCGTGCTGGGAAAACAGGTTTTGCAGCTGTTTGAGCTAAGATTTCCAAGTTATTCACATAATGAAAACCTATACTTTGTTTCGGTCGAGATCCCCATTCAAATGCATGTAACAGTGAGAAACGCACTGTCTTGGCGAAAGAAAGCGTTTTTGTACAACTTCATAGAAATAGCTGTAACTTTTGATAGAAGACTCGGATACACATGTTTATGGCTTTATCTTATAGAACTCAAGGTTCCCGTGCTGGGAAAACAGGTTTTGCAGCTGTTTGAGCTAAGATTTCCAAGTTATTCACATAATGAAAACCTATACTTTGTTTCGGTCGAGATCCCCATTCAAATGCATGTAACAGTGAGAAACGCACTGTCTTGGCGAAAGAAAGCGTTTTTGTACAACTTCATAGAAATAGCTGTAACTTTTGATAGAAGACTCGGATACACATGTTTATGGCTTTATCTTATAGAACTCAAGGTTCCCGTGCTGGGAAAACAGGTTTTGCAGCTGTTTGAGCTAAGATTTCCAAGTTATTCACATAATGAAAACCTATACTTTGTTTCGGTCGAGATCCCCATTCAAATGCATGTAACAGTGAGAAACGCACTGTCTTGGCGAAAGAAAGCGTTTTTGTACAACTTCATAGAAATAGCTGTAACTTTTGATAGAAGACTCGGATACACATGTTTATGGCTTTATCTTATAGAACTCAAGGTTCCCGTGCTGGGAAAACAGGTTTTGCAGCTGTTTGAGCTAAGATTTCCAAGTTATTCACATAATGAAAACCTATACTTTGTTTCGGTCGAGATCCCCATTCAAATGCATGTAACAGTGAGAAATGCACTGTCTTGGCGAAAGAAAGCGTTTTTGTACAACTTCATAGAAATAGCTGTAACTTTTGATAGAAGACTCGGATACACATGTTTATGGCTTTATCTTATAGAACTCAAGGTTCCCGTGCTGGGAAAACAGGTTTTGCAGCTGTTTGAGCTAAGATTTCCAAGTTATTCACATAATGAAAACCTATACTTTGTTTCGGTCGAGTTCCCCATTCAAATGCATGTAACAGTGAGAAACGCACTGTCTTGGCGAAAGAAAGCGTTTTTGTACAACTTCATAGAAATAGCTGTAACTTTTGATAGAAGACTCGGATACACATGTTTATGGCTTTATCTTATAGAACTCAAGGTTCCCGTGCTGGGAAAACAGGTTTTGCAGCTGTTTGAGCTAAGATTTCCAAGTTATTCACATAATGAAAACCTATACTTTGTTTCGGTCGAGTTCCCCATTCAAATGCATGTAACAGTGAGAAACGCACTGTCTTGGCGAAAGAAAGCGTTTTTGTACAACTTCATAGAAATAGCTGTAACTTTTGATAGAAGACTCGGATACACATGTTTATGGCTTTATCTTATAGAACTCAAGGTTCCCGTGCTGGGAAAACAGGTTTTGCAGCTGTTTGAGCTAAGATTTCCAAGTTATTCACATAATGAAAACCTATACTTTGTTTCGGTCGAGTTCCCCATTCAAATGCATGTAACAGTGAGAAACGCACTGTCTTGGCGAAAGAAAGCGTTTTTGTACAACTTCATAGAAATAGCTGTAACTTTTGATAGAAGACTCGGATACACATGTTTATGGCTTTATCTTATAGAACTCAAGGTTCCCGTGCTGGGAAAACAGGTTTTGCAGCTGTTTGAGCTAAGATTTCCAAGTTATTCACATAATGAAAACCTATACTTTGTTTCGGTCGAGTTCCCCATTCAAATGCATGTAACAGTGAGAAACGCACTGTCTTGGCGAAAGAAAGCGTTTTTGTACAACTTCATAGAAATAGCTGTAACTTTTGATAGAAGACTCGGATACACATGTTTATGGCTTTATCTTATAGAACTCAAGGTTCCCGTGCTGGGAAAACAGGTTTTGCAGCTGTTTGAGCTAAGATTTCCAAGTTATTCACATAATGAAAACCTATACTTTGTTTCGGTCGAGTTCCCCATTCAAATGCATGTAACAGTGAGAAACGCACTGTCTTGGCGAAAGAAAGCGTTTTTGTACAACTTCATAGAAATAGCTGTAACTTTTGATAGAAGACTCGGATACACATGTTTATGGCTTTATCTTATAGAACTCAAGGTCTCCGTGCTGGGAAAACAGGTTTTGCAGCTGTTTGAGCTAAGATTTCCAAGTTATTCACATAATGAAAACCTATACTTTGTTTCGGTCGAGTTCCCCATTCAAATGCATGTAACAGTGAGAAACGCACTGTCTTGGCGAAAGAAAGCGTTTTTGTACAACTTCATAGAAATAGCTGTAACTTTTGATAGAAGACTCGGATACACATGTTTATGGCTTTATCTTATAGAACTCAAGGTCTCCGTGCTGGGAAAACAGGTTTTGCAGCTGTTTGAGCTAAGATTTCCAAGTTATTCACATAATGAAAACCTATACTTTGTTTCGGTCGAGTTCCCCATTCAAATGCATGTAACAGTGAGAAACGCACTGTCTTGGCGAAAGAAAGCGTTTTTGTACAACTTCATAGAAATAGCTGTAACTTTTGATAGAAGACTCGGATACACATGTTTATGGCTTTATCTTATAGAACTCAAGGTTCCCGTGCTGGGAAAACAGGTTTTGCAGCTGTTTGAGCTAAGATTTCCAAGTTATTCACATAATGAAAACCTATACTTTGTTTCGGTCGAGATCCCCATTCAAATGCATGTAACAGTGAGAAACGCACTGTCTTGGCGAAAGAAAGCGTTTTTGTACAACTTCATAGAAATAGCTGTAACTTTTGATAGAAGACTCGGATACACATGTTTATGGCTTTATCTTATAGAACTCAAGGTCTCCGTGCTGGGAAAACAGGTTTTGCAGCTGTTTGAGCTAAGATTTCCAAGTTATTCACATAATGAAAACCTATACTTTGTTTCGGTCGAGTTCCCCATTCAAATGCATGTAACAGTGAGAAACGCACTGTCTTGGCGAAAGAAAGCGTTTTTGTACAACTTCATAGAAATAGCTGTAACTTTTGATAGAAGACTCGGATACACATCTTTATGGCTTTATCTTATAGAACTCAAGGTTCCCGTGCTGGGAAAACAGGTTTTGCAGCTGTTTGAGCTAAGATTTCCAAGTTATTCACATAATGAAAACCTATACTTTGTTTCGGTCGAGATCCCCATTCAAATGCATGTAACAGTGAGAAACGCACTGTCTTGGCGAAAGAAAGCGTTTTTGTACAACTTCATAGAAATAGCTGTAACTTTTGATAGAAGACTCGGATACACATGTTTATGGCTTTATCTTATAGAACTCAAGGTTCCCGTGCTGGGAAAACAGGTTTTGCAGCTGTTTGAGCTAAGATTTCCAAGTTATTCACATAATGAAAACCTATACTTTGTTTCGGTCGAGATCCCCATTCAAATGCATGTAACAGTGAGAAACGCACTGTCTTGGCGAAAGAAAGCGTTTTTGTACAACTTCATAGAAATAGCTGTAACTTTTGATAGAAGACTCGGATACACATGTTTATGGCTTTATCTTATAGAACTCAAGGTTCCCGTGCTGGGAAAACAGGTTTTGCAGCTGTTTGAGCTAAGATTTCCAAGTTATTCACATAATGAAAACCTATACTTTGTTTCGGTCGAGATCCCCATTCAAATGCATGTAACAGTGAGAAACGCACTGTCTTGGCGAAAGAAAGCGTTTTTGTACAACTTCATAGAAATAGCTGTAACTTTTGATAGAAGACTCGGATACACATGTTTATGGCTTTATCTTATAGAACTCAAGGTTCCCGTGCTGGGAAAACAGGTTTTGCAGCTGTTTGAGCTAAGATTTCCAAGTTATTCACATAATGAAAACCTATACTTTGTTTCGGTCGAGATCCCCATTCAAATGCATGTAACAGTGAGAAATGCACTGTCTTGGCGAAAGAAAGCGTTTTTGTACAACTTCATAGAAATAGCTGTAACTTTTGATAGAAGACTCGGATACACATGTTTATGGCTTTATCTTATAGAACTCAAGGTTCCCGTGCTGGGAAAACAGGTTTTGCAGCTGTTTGAGCTAAGATTTCCAAGTTATTCACATAATGAAAACCTATACTTTGTTTCGGTCGAGTTCCCCATTCAAATGCATGTAACAGTGAGAAACGCACTGTCTTGGCGAAAGAAAGCGTTTTTGTACAACTTCATAGAAATAGCTGTAACTTTTGATAGAAGACTCGGATACACATGTTTATGGCTTTATCTTATAGAACTCAAGGTTCCCGTGCTGGGAAAACAGGTTTTGCAGCTGTTTGAGCTAAGATTTCCAAGTTATTCACATAATGAAAACCTATACTTTGTTTCGGTCGAGTTCCCCATTCAAATGCATGTAACAGTGAGAAACGCACTGTCTTGGCGAAAGAAAGCGTTTTTGTACAACTTCATAGAAATAGCTGTAACTTTTGATAGAAGACTCGGATACACATGTTTATGGCTTTATCTTATAGAACTCAAGGTTCCCGTGCTGGGAAAACAGGTTTTGCAGCTGTTTGAGCTAAGATTTCCAAGTTATTCACATAATGAAAACCTATACTTTGTTTCGGTCGAGTTCCCCATTCAAATGCATGTAACAGTGAGAAACGCACTGTCTTGGCGAAAGAAAGCGTTTTTGTACAACTTCATAGAAATAGCTGTAACTTTTGATAGAAGACTCGGATACACATGTTTATGGCTTTATCTTATAGAACTCAAGGTTCCCGTGCTGGGAAAACAGGTTTTGCAGCTGTTTGAGCTAAGATTTCCAAGTTATTCACATAATGAAAACCTATACTTTGTTTCGGTCGAGTTCCCCATTCAAATGCATGTAACAGTGAGAAACGCACTGTCTTGGCGAAAGAAAGCGTTTTTGTACAACTTCATAGAAATAGCTGTAACTTTTGATAGAAGACTCGGATACACATGTTTATGGCTTTATCTTATAGAACTCAAGGTTCCCGTGCTGGGAAAACAGGTTTTGCAGCTGTTTGAGCTAAGATTTCCAAGTTATTCACATAATGAAAACCTATACTTTGTTTCGGTCGAGTTCCCCATTCAAATGCATGTAACAGTGAGAAACGCACTGTCTTGGCGAAAGAAAGCGTTTTTGTACAACTTCATAGAAATAGCTGTAACTTTTGATAGAAGACTCGGATACACATGTTTATGGCTTTATCTTATAGAACTCAAGGTTCCCGTGCTGGGAAAACAGGTTTTGCAGCTGTTTGAGCTAAGATTTCCAAGTTATTCACATAATGAAAACCTATACTTTGTTTCGGTCGAGTTCCCCATTCAAATGCATGTAACAGTGAGAAACGCACTGTCTTGGCGAAAGAAAGCGTTTTTGTACAACTTCATAGAAATAGCTGTAACTTTTGATAGAAGACTCGGATACACATGTTTATGGCTTTATCTTATAGAACTCAAGGTTCCCGTGCTGGGAAAACAGGTTTTGCAGCTGTTTGAGCTAAGATTTCCAAGTTATTCACATAATGAAAACCTATACTTTGTTTCGGTCGAGTTCCCCATTCAAATGCATGTAACAGTGAGAAACGCACTGTCTTGGCGAAAGAAAGCGTTTTTGTACAACTTCATAGAAATAGCTATAACTTTTGATAGAAGACTCGGATACACATGTTTATGGCTTTATCTTATAGAACTCAAGGTTCCCGTGCTGGGAAAACAGGTTTTGCAGCTGTTTGAGCTAAGATTTCCAAGTTATTCACATAATGAAAACCTATACTTTGTTTCGGTCGAGATCCCCATTCAAATGCATGTAACAGTGAGAAACGCACTGTCTTGGCGAAAGAAAGCGTTTTTGTACAACTTCATAGAAATAGCTGTAACTTTTGATAGAAGACTCGGATACACATGTTTATGGCTTTATCTTATAGAACTCAAGGTCTCCGTGCTGGGAAAACAGGTTTTGCAGCTGCTTGAGCTAAGATTTCCAAGTTATTCACATAATGAAAACCTATACTTTGTTTCGGTCGAGTTCCCCATTCAAATGCATGTAACAGTGAGAAACGCACTGTCTTGGCGAAAGAAAGCGTTTTTGTACAACTTCATAGAAATAGCTGTAACTTTTGATAGAAGACTCGGATACACATCTTTATGGCTTTATCTTATAGAACTCAAGGTCTCCGTGCTGGGAAAACAGGTTTTGCAGCTGTTTGAGCTAAGATTTCCAAGTTATTCACATAATGAAAACCTATACTTTGTTTCGGTCGAGTTCCCCATTCAAATGCATGTAACAGTGAGAAACGCACTGTCTTGGCGAAAGAAAGCGTTTTTGTACAACTTCATAGAAATAGCTGTAACTTTTGATAGAAGACTCGGATACACATGTTTATGGCTTTATCTTATAGAACTCAAGGTCTCCGTGCTGGGAAAACAGGTTTTGCAGCTGTTTGAGCTAAGATTTCCAAGTTATTCACATAATGAAAACCTATACTTTGTTTCGGTCGAGTTCCCCATTCAAATGCATGTAACAGTGAGAAACGCACTGTCTTGGCGAAAGAAAGCGTTTTTGTACAACTTCATAGAAATAGCTGTAACTTTTGATAGAAGACTCGGATACACATGTTTATGGCTTTATCTTATAGAACTCAAGGTTCCCGTGCTGGGAAAACAGGTTTTGCAGCTGTTTGAGCTAAGATTTCCAAGTTATTCACATAATGAAAACCTATACTTTGTTTCGGTCGAGATCCCCATTCAAATGCATGTAACAGTGAGAAACGCACTGTCTTGGCGAAAGAAAGCGTTTTTGTACAACTTCATAGAAATAGCTGTAACTTTTGATAGAAGACTCGGATACACATGTTTATGGCTTTATCTTATAGAACTCAAGGTTCCCGTGCTGGGAAAACAGGTTTTGCAGCTGTTTGAGCTAAGATTTCCAAGTTATTCACATAATGAAAACCTATACTTTGTTTCGGTCGAGATCCCCATTCAAATGCATGTAACAGTGAGAAACGCACTGTCTTGGCGAAAGAAAGCGTTTTTGTACAACTTCATAGAAATAGCTGTAACTTTTGATAGAAGACTCGGATACACATGTTTATGGCTTTATCTTATAGAACTCAAGGTCTCCGTGCTGGGAAAACAGGTTTTGCAGCTGCTTGAGCTAAGATTTCCAAGTTATTCACATAATGAAAACCTATACTTTGTTTCGGTCGAGTTCCCCATTCAAATGCATGTAACAGTGAGAAACGCACTGTCTTGGCGAAAGAAAGCGTTTTTGTACAACTTCATAGAAATAGCTGTAACTTTTGATAGAAGACTCGGATACACATCTTTATGGCTTTATCTTATAGAACTCAAGGTCTCCGTGCTGGGAAAACAGGTTTTGCAGCTGTTTGAGCTAAGATTTCCAAGTTATTCACATAATGAAAACCTATACTTTGTTTCGGTCGAGTTCCCCATTCAAATGCATGTAACAGTGAGAAACGCACTGTCTTGGCGAAAGAAAGCGTTTTTGTACAACTTCATAGAAATAGCTGTAACTTTTGATAGAAGACTCGGATACACATGTTTATGGCTTTATCTTATAGAACTCAAGGTCTCCGTGCTGGGAAAACAGGTTTTGCAGCTGTTTGAGCTAAGATTTCCAAGTTATTCACATAATGAAAACCTATACTTTGTTTCGGTCGAGTTCCCCATTCAAATGCATGTAACAGTGAGAAACGCACTGTCTTGGCGAAAGAAAGCGTTTTTGTACAACTTCATAGAAATAGCTGTAACTTTTGATAGAAGACTCGGATACACATGTTTATGGCTTTATCTTATAGAACTCAAGGTTCCCGTGCTGGGAAAACAGGTTTTGCAGCTGTTTGAGCTAAGATTTCCAAGTTATTCACATAATGAAAACCTATACTTTGTTTCGGTCGAGATCCCCATTCAAATGCATGTAACAGTGAGAAACGCACTGTCTTGGCGAAAGAAAGCGTTTTTGTACAACTTCATAGAAATAGCTGTAACTTTTGATAGAAGACTCGGATACACATGTTTATGGCTTTATCTTATAGAACTCAAGGTTCCCGTGCTGGGAAAACAGGTTTTGCAGCTGTTTGAGCTAAGATTTCCAAGTTATTCACATAATGAAAACCTATACTTTGTTTCGGTCGAGATCCCCATTCAAATGCATGTAACAGTGAGAAACGCACTGTCTTGGCGAAAGAAAGCGTTTTTGTACAACTTCATAGAAATAGCTGTAACTTTTGATAGAAGACTCGGATACACATGTTTATGGCTTTATCTTATAGAACTCAAGGTCTCCGTGCTGGGAAAACAGGTTTTGCAGCTGTTTGAGCTAAGATTTCCAAGTTATTCACATAATGAAAACCTATACTTTGTTTCGGTCGAGTTCCCCATTCAAATGCATGTAACAGTGAGAAACGCACTGTCTTGGCGAAAGAAAGCGTTTTTGTACAACTTCATAGAAATAGCTGTAACTTTTGATAGAAGACTCGGATACACATGTTTATGGCTTTATCTTATAGAACTCAAGGTCTCCGTGCTGGGAAAACAGGTTTTGCAGCTGTTTGAGCTAAGATTTCCAAGTTATTCACATAATGAAAACCTATACTTTGTTTCGGTCGAGATCCCCATTCAAATGCATGTAACAGTGAGAAACGCACTGTCTTGGCGAAAGAAAGCGTTTTTGTACAACTTCATAGAAATAGCTGTAACTTTTGATAGAAGACTCGGATACACATGTTTATGGCTTTATCTTATAGGACTCAAGGTCTCCGTGCTGGGAAAACAGGTTTTGCAGCTGTTTGAGCTAAGATTTCCAAGTTATTCACATAATGAAAACCTATACTTTGTTTCGGTCGAGTTCCCCATTCAAATGCATGTAACAGTGAGAAACGCACTGTCTTGGCGAAAGAAAGCGTTTTTGTACAACTTCATAGAAATAGCTGTAACTTTTGATAGAAGACTCGGATACACATGTTTATGGCTTTATCTTATAGAACTCAAGGTCTCCGTGCTGGGAAAACAGGTTTTGCAGCTGTTTGAGCTAAGATTTCCAAGTTATTCACATAATGAAAACCTATACTTTGTTTCGGTCGAGTTCCCCATTCAAATGCATGTAACAGTGAGAAACGCACTGTCTTGGCGAAAGAAAGCGTTTTTGTACAACTTCATAGAAATAGCTGTAACTTTTGATAGAAGACTCGGATACACATGTTTATGGCTTTATCTTATAGAACTCAAGGTTCCCGTGCTGGGAAAACAGGTTTTGCAGCTGTTTGAGCTAAGATTTCCAAGTTATTCACATAATGAAAACCTATACTTTGTTTCGGTCGAGATCCCCATTCAAATGCATGTAACAGTGAGAAACGCACTGTCTTGGCGAAAGAAAGCGTTTTTGTACAACTTCATAGAAATAGCTGTAACTTTTGATAGAAGACTCGGATACACATGTTTATGGCTTTATCTTATAGAACTCAAGGTCTCCGTGCTGGGAAAACAGGTTTTGCAGCTGTTTGAGCTAAGATTTCCAAGTTATTCACATAATGAAAACCTATACTTTGTTTCGGTCGAGTTCCCCATTCAAATGCATGTAACAGTGAGAAACGCACTGTCTTGGCGAAAGAAAGCGTTTTTGTACAACTTCATAGAAATAGCTGTAACTTTTGATAGAAGACTCGGATACACATCTTTATGGCTTTATCTTATAGAACTCAAGGTTCCCGTGCTGGGAAAACAGGTTTTGCAGCTGTTTGAGCTAAGATTTCCAAGTTATTCACATAATGAAAACCTATACTTTGTTTCGGTCGAGATCCCCATTCAAATGCATGTAACAGTGAGAAACGCACTGTCTTGGCGAAAGAAAGCGTTTTTGTACAACTTCATAGAAATAGCTGTAACTTTTGATAGAAGACTCGGATACACATGTTTATGGCTTTATCTTATAGAACTCAAGGTTCCCGTGCTGGGAAAACAGGTTTTGCAGCTGTTTGAGCTAAGATTTCCAAGTTATTCACATAATGAAAACCTATACTTTGTTTCGGTCGAGATCCCCATTCAAATGCATGTAACAGTGAGAAACGCACTGTCTTGGCGAAAGAAAGCGTTTTTGTACAACTTCATAGAAATAGCTGTAACTTTTGATAGAAGACTCGGATACACATGTTTATGGCTTTATCTTATAGAACTCAAGGTTCCCGTGCTGGGAAAACAGGTTTTGCAGCTGTTTGAGCTAAGATTTCCAAGTTATTCACATAATGAAAACCTATACTTTGTTTCGGTCGAGATCCCCATTCAAATGCATGTAACAGTGAGAAACGCACTGTCTTGGCGAAAGAAAGCGTTTTTGTACAACTTCATAGAAATAGCTGTAACTTTTGATAGAAGACTCGGATACACATGTTTATGGCTTTATCTTATAGAACTCAAGGTTCCCGTGCTGGGAAAACAGGTTTTGCAGCTGTTTGAGCTAAGATTTCCAAGTTATTCACATAATGAAAACCTATACTTTGTTTCGGTCGAGATCCCCATTCAAATGCATGTAACAGTGAGAAATGCACTGTCTTGGCGAAAGAAAGCGTTTTTGTACAACTTCATAGAAATAGCTGTAACTTTTGATAGAAGACTCGGATACACATGTTTATGGCTTTATCTTATAGAACTCAAGGTTCCCGTGCTGGGAAAACAGGTTTTGCAGCTGTTTGAGCTAAGATTTCCAAGTTATTCACATAATGAAAACCTATACTTTGTTTCGGTCGAGTTCCCCATTCAAATGCATGTAACAGTGAGAAACGCACTGTCTTGGCGAAAGAAAGCGTTTTTGTACAACTTCATAGAAATAGCTGTAACTTTTGATAGAAGACTCGGATACACATGTTTATGGCTTTATCTTATAGAACTCAAGGTTCCCGTGCTGGGAAAACAGGTTTTGCAGCTGTTTGAGCTAAGATTTCCAAGTTATTCACATAATGAAAACCTATACTTTGTTTCGGTCGAGTTCCCCATTCAAATGCATGTAACAGTGAGAAACGCACTGTCTTGGCGAAAGAAAGCGTTTTTGTACAACTTCATAGAAATAGCTGTAACTTTTGATAGAAGACTCGGATACACATGTTTATGGCTTTATCTTATAGAACTCAAGGTTCCCGTGCTGGGAAAACAGGTTTTGCAGCTGTTTGAGCTAAGATTTCCAAGTTATTCACATAATGAAAACCTATACTTTGTTTCGGTCGAGTTCCCCATTCAAATGCATGTAACAGTGAGAAACGCACTGTCTTGGCGAAAGAAAGCGTTTTTGTACAACTTCATAGAAATAGCTGTAACTTTTGATAGAAGACTCGGATACACATGTTTATGGCTTTATCTTATAGAACTCAAGGTTCCCGTGCTGGGAAAACAGGTTTTGCAGCTGTTTGAGCTAAGATTTCCAAGTTATTCACATAATGAAAACCTATACTTTGTTTCGGTCGAGTTCCCCATTCAAATGCATGTAACAGTGAGAAACGCACTGTCTTGGCGAAAGAAAGCGTTTTTGTACAACTTCATAGAAATAGCTGTAACTTTTGATAGAAGACTCGGATACACATGTTTATGGCTTTATCTTATAGAACTCAAGGTTCCCGTGCTGGGAAAACAGGTTTTGCAGCTGTTTGAGCTAAGATTTCCAAGTTATTCACATAATGAAAACCTATACTTTGTTTCGGTCGAGTTCCCCATTCAAATGCATGTAACAGTGAGAAACGCACTGTCTTGGCGAAAGAAAGCGTTTTTGTACAACTTCATAGAAATAGCTGTAACTTTTGATAGAAGACTCGGATACACATGTTTATGGCTTTATCTTATAGAACTCAAGGTTCCCGTGCTGGGAAAACAGGTTTTGCAGCTGTTTGAGCTAAGATTTCCAAGTTATTCACATAATGAAAACCTATACTTTGTTTCGGTCGAGTTCCCCATTCAAATGCATGTAACAGTGAGAAACGCACTGTCTTGGCGAAAGAAAGCGTTTTTGTACAACTTCATAGAAATAGCTGTAACTTTTGATAGAAGACTCGGATACACATGTTTATGGCTTTATCTTATAGAACTCAAGGTTCCCGTGCTGGGAAAACAGGTTTTGCAGCTGTTTGAGCTAAGATTTCCAAGTTATTCACATAATGAAAACCTATACTTTGTTTCGGTCGAGTTCCCCATTCAAATGCATGTAACAGTGAGAAACGCACTGTCTTGGCGAAAGAAAGCGTTTTTGTACAACTTCATAGAAATAGCTATAACTTTTGATAGAAGACTCGGATACACATGTTTATGGCTTTATCTTATAGAACTCAAGGTTCCCGTGCTGGGAAAACAGGTTTTGCAGCTGTTTGAGCTAAGATTTCCAAGTTATTCACATAATGAAAACCTATACTTTGTTTCGGTCGAGATCCCCATTCAAATGCATGTAACAGTGAGAAACGCACTGTCTTGGCGAAAGAAAGCGTTTTTGTACAACTTCATAGAAATAGCTGTAACTTTTGATAGAAGACTCGGATACACATGTTTATGGCTTTATCTTATAGAACTCAAGGTCTCCGTGCTGGGAAAACAGGTTTTGCAGCTGCTTGAGCTAAGATTTCCAAGTTATTCACATAATGAAAACCTATACTTTGTTTCGGTCGAGTTCCCCATTCAAATGCATGTAACAGTGAGAAACGCACTGTCTTGGCGAAAGAAAGCGTTTTTGTACAACTTCATAGAAATAGCTGTAACTTTTGATAGAAGACTCGGATACACATCTTTATGGCTTTATCTTATAGAACTCAAGGTCTCCGTGCTGGGAAAACAGGTTTTGCAGCTGTTTGAGCTAAGATTTCCAAGTTATTCACATAATGAAAACCTATACTTTGTTTCGGTCGAGTTCCCCATTCAAATGCATGTAACAGTGAGAAACGCACTGTCTTGGCGAAAGAAAGCGTTTTTGTACAACTTCATAGAAATAGCTGTAACTTTTGATAGAAGACTCGGATACACATGTTTATGGCTTTATCTTATAGAACTCAAGGTCTCCGTGCTGGGAAAACAGGTTTTGCAGCTGTTTGAGCTAAGATTTCCAAGTTATTCACATAATGAAAACCTATACTTTGTTTCGGTCGAGTTCCCCATTCAAATGCATGTAACAGTGAGAAACGCACTGTCTTGGCGAAAGAAAGCGTTTTTGTACAACTTCATAGAAATAGCTGTAACTTTTGATAGAAGACTCGGATACACATGTTTATGGCTTTATCTTATAGAACTCAAGGTTCCCGTGCTGGGAAAACAGGTTTTGCAGCTGTTTGAGCTAAGATTTCCAAGTTATTCACATAATGAAAACCTATACTTTGTTTCGGTCGAGATCCCCATTCAAATGCATGTAACAGTGAGAAACGCACTGTCTTGGCGAAAGAAAGCGTTTTTGTACAACTTCATAGAAATAGCTGTAACTTTTGATAGAAGACTCGGATACACATGTTTATGGCTTTATCTTATAGAACTCAAGGTCTCCGTGCTGGGAAAACAGGTTTTGCAGCTGTTTGAGCTAAGATTTCCAAGTTATTCACATAATGAAAACCTATACTTTGTTTCGGTCGAGTTCCCCATTCAAATGCATGTAACAGTGAGAAACGCACTGTCTTGGCGAAAGAAAGCGTTTTTGTACAACTTCATAGAAATAGCTGTAACTTTTGATAGAAGACTCGGATACACATCTTTATGGCTTTATCTTATAGAACTCAAGGTTCCCGTGCTGGGAAAACAGGTTTTGCAGCTGTTTGAGCTAAGATTTCCAAGTTATTCACATAATGAAAACCTATACTTTGTTTCGGTCGAGATCCCCATTCAAATGCATGTAACAGTGAGAAACGCACTGTCTTGGCGAAAGAAAGCGTTTTTGTACAACTTCATAGAAATAGCTGTAACTTTTGATAGAAGACTCGGATACACATGTTTATGGCTTTATCTTATAGAACTCAAGGTTCCCGTGCTGGGAAAACAGGTTTTGCAGCTGTTTGAGCTAAGATTTCCAAGTTATTCACATAATGAAAACCTATACTTTGTTTCGGTCGAGATCCCCATTCAAATGCATGTAACAGTGAGAAACGCACTGTCTTGGCGAAAGAAAGCGTTTTTGTACAACTTCATAGAAATAGCTGTAACTTTTGATAGAAGACTCGGATACACATGTTTATGGCTTTATCTTATAGAACTCAAGGTTCCCGTGCTGGGAAAACAGGTTTTGCAGCTGTTTGAGCTAAGATTTCCAAGTTATTCACATAATGAAAACCTATACTTTGTTTCGGTCGAGATCCCCATTCAAATGCATGTAACAGTGAGAAACGCACTGTCTTGGCGAAAGAAAGCGTTTTTGTACAACTTCATAGAAATAGCTGTAACTTTTGATAGAAGACTCGGATACACATGTTTATGGCTTTATCTTATAGAACTCAAGGTTCCCGTGCTGGGAAAACAGGTTTTGCAGCTGTTTGAGCTAAGATTTCCAAGTTATTCACATAATGAAAACCTATACTTTGTTTCGGTCGAGATCCCCATTCAAATGCATGTAACAGTGAGAAATGCACTGTCTTGGCGAAAGAAAGCGTTTTTGTACAACTTCATAGAAATAGCTGTAACTTTTGATAGAAGACTCGGATACACATGTTTATGGCTTTATCTTATAGAACTCAAGGTTCCCGTGCTGGGAAAACAGGTTTTGCAGCTGTTTGAGCTAAGATTTCCAAGTTATTCACATAATGAAAACCTATACTTTGTTTCGGTCGAGTTCCCCATTCAAATGCATGTAACAGTGAGAAACGCACTGTCTTGGCGAAAGAAAGCGTTTTTGTACAACTTCATAGAAATAGCTGTAACTTTTGATAGAAGACTCGGATACACATGTTTATGGCTTTATCTTATAGAACTCAAGGTTCCCGTGCTGGGAAAACAGGTTTTGCAGCTGTTTGAGCTAAGATTTCCAAGTTATTCACATAATGAAAACCTATACTTTGTTTCGGTCGAGTTCCCCATTCAAATGCATGTAACAGTGAGAAACGCACTGTCTTGGCGAAAGAAAGCGTTTTTGTACAACTTCATAGAAATAGCTGTAACTTTTGATAGAAGACTCGGATACACATGTTTATGGCTTTATCTTATAGAACTCAAGGTTCCCGTGCTGGGAAAACAGGTTTTGCAGCTGTTTGAGCTAAGATTTCCAAGTTATTCACATAATGAAAACCTATACTTTGTTTCGGTCGAGTTCCCCATTCAAATGCATGTAACAGTGAGAAACGCACTGTCTTGGCGAAAGAAAGCGTTTTTGTACAACTTCATAGAAATAGCTGTAACTTTTGATAGAAGACTCGGATACACATGTTTATGGCTTTATCTTATAGAACTCAAGGTTCCCGTGCTGGGAAAACAGGTTTTGCAGCTGTTTGAGCTAAGATTTCCAAGTTATTCACATAATGAAAACCTATACTTTGTTTCGGTCGAGTTCCCCATTCAAATGCATGTAACAGTGAGAAACGCACTGTCTTGGCGAAAGAAAGCGTTTTTGTACAACTTCATAGAAATAGCTGTAACTTTTGATAGAAGACTCGGATACACATGTTTATGGCTTTATCTTATAGAACTCAAGGTTCCCGTGCTGGGAAAACAGGTTTTGCAGCTGTTTGAGCTAAGATTTCCAAGTTATTCACATAATGAAAACCTATACTTTGTTTCGGTCGAGTTCCCCATTCAAATGCATGTAACAGTGAGAAACGCACTGTCTTGGCGAAAGAAAGCGTTTTTGTACAACTTCATAGAAATAGCTGTAACTTTTGATAGAAGACTCGGATACACATGTTTATGGCTTTATCTTATAGAACTCAAGGTTCCCGTGCTGGGAAAACAGGTTTTGCAGCTGTTTGAGCTAAGATTTCCAAGTTATTCACATAATGAAAACCTATACTTTGTTTCGGTCGAGTTCCCCATTCAAATGCATGTAACAGTGAGAAACGCACTGTCTTGGCGAAAGAAAGCGTTTTTGTACAACTTCATAGAAATAGCTGTAACTTTTGATAGAAGACTCGGATACACATGTTTATGGCTTTATCTTATAGAACTCAAGGTTCCCGTGCTGGGAAAACAGGTTTTGCAGCTGTTTGAGCTAAGATTTCCAAGTTATTCACATAATGAAAACCTATACTTTGTTTCGGTCGAGTTCCCCATTCAAATGCATGTAACAGTGAGAAACGCACTGTCTTGGCGAAAGAAAGCGTTTTTGTACAACTTCATAGAAATAGCTGTAACTTTTGATAGAAGCCTCGGATACACATGTTTATGGCTTTATCTTATAGAACTCAAGGTTCCCGTGCTGGGAAAACAGGTTTTGCAGCTGTTTGAGCTAAGATTTCCAAGTTATTCACATAATGAAAACCTATACTTTGTTTCGGTCGAGTTCCCCATTCAAATGCATGTAACAGTGAGAAACGCACTGTCTTGGCGAAAGAAAGCGTTTTTGTACAACTTCATAGAAATAGCTGTAACTTTTGATAGAAGACTCGGATACACATGTTTATGGCTTTATCTTATAGAACTCAAGGTTCCCGTGCTGGGAAAACAGGTTTTGCAGCTGTTTGAGCTAAGATTTCCAAGTTATTCACATAATGAAAACCTATACTTTGTTTCGGTCGAGATCCCCATTCAAATGCATGTAACAGTGAGAAACGCACTGTCTTGGCGAAAGAAAGCGTTTTTGTACAACTTCATAGAAATAGCTGTAACTTTTGATAGAAGACTCGGATACACATGTTTATGGCTTTATCTTATAGAACTCAAGGTCTCCGTGCTGGGAAAACAGGTTTTGCAGCTGTTTGAGCTAAGATTTCCAAGTTATTCACATAATGAAAACCTATACTTTGTTTCGGTCGAGTTCCCCATTCAAATGCATGTAACAGTGAGAAACGCACTGTCTTGGCGAAAGAAAGCGTTTTTGTACAACTTCATAGAAATAGCTGTAACTTTTGATAGAAGACTCGGATACACATCTTTATGGCTTTATCTTATAGAACTCAAGGTTCCCGTGCTGGGAAAACAGGTTTTGCAGCTGTTTGAGCTAAGATTTCCAAGTTATTCACATAATGAAAACCTATACTTTGTTTCGGTCGAGTTCCCCATTCAAATGCATGTAACAGTGAGAAACGCACTGTCTTGGCGAAAGAAAGCGTTTTTGTACAACTTCATATGAATAGCTGTAACTTTTGATAGAAGACTCGGATACACATGTTTATGGCTTTATCTTATAGAACTCAAGGTCTCCGTGCTGGGAAAACAGGTTTTGCAGCTGTTTGAGCTAAGATTTCCAAGTTATTCACATAATGAAAACCTATACTTTGTTTCGGTCGAGTTCCCCATTCAAATGCATGTAACAGTGAGAAACGCACTGTCTTGGCGAAAGAAAGCGTTTTTGTACAACTTCATAGAAATAGCTGTAACTTTTGATAGAAGACTCGGATACACATCTTTATGGCTTTATCTTATAGAACTCAAGGTTCCCGTGCTGGGAAAACAGGTTTTGCAGCTGTTTGAGCTAAGATTTCCAAGTTATTCACATAATGAAAACCTATACTTTGTTTCGGTCGAGTTCCCCATTCAAATGCATGTAACAGTGAGAAACGCACTGTCTTGGCGAAAGAAAGCGTTTTTGTACAACTTCATATGAATAGCTGTAACTTTTGATAGAAGACTCGGATACACATGTTTATGGCTTTATCTTATAGAACTCAAGGTCTCCGTGCTGGGAAAACAGGTTTTGCAGCTGTTTGAGCTAAGATTTCCAAGTTATTCACATAATGAAAACCTATACTTTGTTTCGGTCGAGTTCCCCATTCAAATGCATGTAACAGTGAGAAACGCACTGTCTTGGCGAAAGAAAGCGTTTTTGTACAACTTCATAGAAATAGCTGTAACTTTTGATAGAAGACTCGGATACACATGTTTATGGCTTTATCTTATAGAACTCAAGGTTCCCGTGCTGGGAAAACAGGTTTTGCAGCTGTTTGAGCTAAGATTTCCAAGTTATTCACATAATGAAAACCTATACTTTGTTTCGGTCGAGTTCCCCATTCAAATGCATGTAACAGTGAGAAACGCACTGTCTTGGCGAAAGAAAGCGTTTTTGTACAACTTCATATGAATAGCTGTAACTTTTGATAGAAGACTCGGATACACATGTTTATGGCTTTATCTTATAGAACTCAAGGTCTCCGTGCTGGGAAAACAGGTTTTGCAGCTGTTTGAGCTAAGATTTCCAAGTTATTCACATAATGAAAACCTATACTTTGTTTCGGTCGAGTTCCCCATTCAAATGCATGTAACAGTGAGAAACGCACTGTCTTGGCGAAAGAAAGCGTTTTTGTACAACTTCATAGAAATAGCTGTAACTTTTGATAGAAGACTCGGATACACATGTTTATGGCTTTATCTTATAGAACTCAAGGTTCCCGTGCTGGGAAAACAGGTTTTGCAGCTGTTTGAGCTAAGATTTCCAAGTTATTCACATAATGAAAACCTATACTTTGTTTCGGTCGAGTTCCCCATTCAAATGCATGTAACAGTGAGAAACGCACTGTCTTGGCGAAAGAAAGCGTTTTTGTACAACTTCATAGAAATAGCTGTAACTTTTGATAGAAGACTCGGATACACATGTTTATGGCTTTATCTTATAGAACTCAAGGTTCCCGTGCTGGGAAAACAGGTTTTGCAGCTGTTTGAGCTAAGATTTCCAAGTTATTCACATAATGAAAACCTATACTTTGTTTCGGTCGAGTTCCCCATTCAAATGCATGTAACAGTGAGAAACGCACTGTCTTGGCGAAAGAAAGCGTTTTTGTACAACTTCATAGAAATAGCTGTAACTTTTGATAGAAGACTCGGATACACATGTTTATGGCTTTATCTTATAGAACTCAAGGTTCCCGTGCTGGGAAAACAGGTTTTGCAGCTGTTTGAGCTAAGATTTCCAAGTTATTCACATAATGAAAACCTATACTTTGTTTCGGTCGAGTTCCCCATTCAAATGCATGTAACAGTGAGAAACGCACTGTCTTGGCGAAAGAAAGCGTTTTTGTACAACTTCATAGAAATAGCTGTAACTTTTGATAGAAGACTCGGATACACATGTTTATGGCTTTATCTTATAGAACTCAAGGTTCCCGTGCTGGGAAAACAGGTTTTGCAGCTGTTTGAGCTAAGATTTCCAAGTTATTCACATAATGAAAACCTATACTTTGTTTCGGTCGAGATCCCCATTCAAATGCATGTAACAGTGAGAAACGCACTGTCTTGGCGAAAGAAAGCGTTTTTGTACAACTTCATAGAAATAGCTGTAACTTTTGATAGAAGACTCGGATACACATGTTTATGGCTTTATCTTATAGAACTCAAGGTTCCCGTGCTGGGAAAACAGGTTTTGCAGCTGTTTGAGCTAAGATTTCCAAGTTATTCACATAATGAAAACCTATACTTTGTTTCGGTCGAGATCCCCATTCAAATGCATGTAACAGTGAGAAACGCACTGTCTTGGCGAAAGAAAGCGTTTTTGTACAACTTCATAGAAATAGCTGTAACTTTTGATAGAAGACTCGGATACACATGTTTATGGCTTTATCTTATAGAACTCAAGGTCTCCGTGCTGGGAAAACAGGTTTTGCAGCTGTTTGAGCTAAGATTTCCAAGTTATTCACATAATGAAAACCTATACTTTGTTTCGGTCGAGTTCCCCATTCAAATGCATGTAACAGTGAGAAACGCACTGTCTTGGCGAAAGAAAGCGTTTTTGTACAACTTCATAGAAATAGCTGTAACTTTTGATAGAAGACTCGGATACACATCTTTATGGCTTTATCTTATAGAACTCAAGGTCTCCGTGCTGGGAAAACAGGTTTTGCAGCTGTTTGAGCTAAGATTTCCAAGTTATTCACATAATGAAAACCTATACTTTGTTTCGGTCGAGTTCCCCATTCAAATGCATGTAACAGTGAGAAACGCACTGTCTTGGCGAAAGAAAGCGTTTTTGTACAACTTCATAGAAATAGCTGTAACTTTTGATAGAAGACTCGGATACACATGTTTATGGCTTTATCTTATAGAACTCAAGGTTCCCGTGCTGGGAAAACAGGTTTTGCAGCTGTTTGAGCTAAGATTTCCAAGTTATTCACATAATGAAAACCTATACTTTGTTTCGGTCGAGATCCCCATTCAAATGCATGTAACAGTGAGAAACGCACTGTCTTGGCGAAAGAAAGCGTTTTTGTACAACTTCATAGAAATAGCTGTAACTTTTGATAGAAGACTCGGATACACATGTTTATGGCTTTATCTTATAGAACTCAAGGTCTCCGTGCTGGGAAAACAGGTTTTGCAGCTGTTTGAGCTAAGATTTCCAAGTTATTCACATAATGAAAACCTATACTTTGTTTCGGTCGAGTTCCCCATTCAAATGCATGTAACAGTGAGAAACGCACTGTCTTGGCGAAAGAAAGCGTTTTTGTACAACTTCATAGAAATAGCTGTAACTTTTGATAGAAGACTCGGATACACATCTTTATGGCTTTATCTTATAGAACTCAAGGTTCCCGTGCTGGGAAAACAGGTTTTGCAGCTGTTTGAGCTAAGATTTCCAAGTTATTCACATAATGAAAACCTATACTTTGTTTCGGTCGAGATCCCCATTCAAATGCATGTAACAGTGAGAAACGCACTGTCTTGGCGAAAGAAAGCGTTTTTGTACAACTTCATAGAAATAGCTGTAACTTTTGATAGAAGACTCGGATACACATGTTTATGGCTTTATCTTATAGAACTCAAGGTTCCCGTGCTGGGAAAACAGGTTTTGCAGCTGTTTGAGCTAAGATTTCCAAGTTATTCACATAATGAAAACCTATACTTTGTTTCGGTCGAGATCCCCATTCAAATGCATGTAACAGTGAGAAACGCACTGTCTTGGCGAAAGAAAGCGTTTTTGTACAACTTCATAGAAATAGCTGTAACTTTTGATAGAAGACTCGGATACACATGTTTATGGCTTTATCTTATAGAACTCAAGGTTCCCGTGCTGGGAAAACAGGTTTTGCAGCTGTTTGAGCTAAGATTTCCAAGTTATTCACATAATGAAAACCTATACTTTGTTTCGGTCGAGATCCCCATTCAAATGCATGTAACAGTGAGAAACGCACTGTCTTGGCGAAAGAAAGCGTTTTTGTACAACTTCATAGAAATAGCTGTAACTTTTGATAGAAGACTCGGATACACATGTTTATGGCTTTATCTTATAGAACTCAAGGTTCCCGTGCTGGGAAAACAGGTTTTGCAGCTGTTTGAGCTAAGATTTCCAAGTTATTCACATAATGAAAACCTATACTTTGTTTCGGTCGAGTTCCCCATTCAAATGCATGTAACAGTGAGAAACGCACTGTCTTGGCGAAAGAAAGCGTTTTTGTACAACTTCATAGAAATAGCTGTAACTTTTGATAGAAGACTCGGATACACATGTTTATGGCTTTATCTTATAGAACTCAAGGTTCCCGTGCTGGGAAAACAGGTTTTGCAGCTGTTTGAGCTAAGATTTCCAAGTTATTCACATAATGAAAACCTATACTTTGTTTCGGTCGAGTTCCCCATTCAAATGCATGTAACAGTGAGAAACGCACTGTCTTGGCGAAAGAAAGCGTTTTTGTACAACTTCATAGAAATAGCTGTAACTTTTGATAGAAGACTCGGATACACATGTTTATGGCTTTATCTTATAGAACTCAAGGTTCCCGTGCTGGGAAAACAGGTTTTGCAGCTGTTTGAGCTAAGATTTCCAAGTTATTCACATAATGAAAACCTATACTTTGTTTCGGTCGAGTTCCCCATTCAAATGCATGTAACAGTGAGAAACGCACTGTCTTGGCGAAAGAAAGCGTTTTTGTACAACTTCATAGAAATAGCTGTAACTTTTGATAGAAGACTCGGATACACATGTTTATGGCTTTATCTTATAGAACTCAAGGTTCCCGTGCTGGGAAAACAGGTTTTGCAGCTGTTTGAGCTAAGATTTCCAAGTTATTCACATAATGAAAACCTATACTTTGTTTCGGTCGAGATCCCCATTCAAATGCATGTAACAGTGAGAAACGCACTGTCTTGGCGAAAGAAAGCGTTTTTGTACAACTTCATAGAAATAGCTGTAACTTTTGATAGAAGACTCGGATACACATGTTTATGGCTTTATCTTATAGAACTCAAGGTCTCCGTGCTGGGAAAACAGGTTTTGCAGCTGTTTGAGCTAAGATTTCCAAGTTATTCACATAATGAAAACCTATACTTTGTTTCGGTCGAGTTCCCCATTCAAATGCATGTAACAGTGAGAAACGCACTGTCTTGGCGAAAGAAAGCGTTTTTGTACAACTTCATAGAAATAGCTGTAACTTTTGATAGAAGACTCGGATACACATCTTTATGGCTTTATCTTATAGAACTCAAGGTTCCCGTGCTGGGAAAACAGGTTTTGCAGCTGTTTGAGCTAAGATTTCCAAGTTATTCACATAATGAAAACCTATACTTTGTTTCGGTCGAGATCCCCATTCAAATGCATGTAACAGTGAGAAACGCACTGTCTTGGCGAAAGAAAGCGTTTTTGTACAACTTCATAGAAATAGCTGTAACTTTTGATAGAAGACTCGGATACACATGTTTATGGCTTTATCTTATAGAACTCAAGGTTCCCGTGCTGGGAAAACAGGTTTTGCAGCTGTTTGAGCTAAGATTTCCAAGTTATTCACATAATGAAAACCTATACTTTGTTTCGGTCGAGATCCCCATTCAAATGCATGTAACAGTGAGAAACGCACTGTCTTGGCGAAAGAAAGCGTTTTTGTACAACTTCATAGAAATAGCTGTAACTTTTGATAGAAGACTCGGATACACATGTTTATGGCTTTATCTTATAGAACTCAAGGTTCCCGTGCTGGGAAAACAGGTTTTGCAGCTGTTTGAGCTAAGATTTCCAAGTTATTCACATAATGAAAACCTATACTTTGTTTCGGTCGAGATCCCCATTCAAATGCATGTAACAGTGAGAAACGCACTGTCTTGGCGAAAGAAAGCGTTTTTGTACAACTTCATAGAAATAGCTGTAACTTTTGATAGAAGACTCGGATACACATGTTTATGGCTTTATCTTATAGAACTCAAGGTTCCCGTGCTGGGAAAACAGGTTTTGCAGCTGTTTGAGCTAAGATTTCCAAGTTATTCACATAATGAAAACCTATACTTTGTTTCGGTCGAGTTCCCCATTCAAATGCATGTAACAGTGAGAAACGCACTGTCTTGGCGAAAGAAAGCGTTTTTGTACAACTTCATAGAAATAGCTGTAACTTTTGATAGAAGACTCGGATACACATGTTTATGGCTTTATCTTATAGAACTCAAGGTTCCCGTGCTGGGAAAACAGGTTTTGCAGCTGTTTGAGCTAAGATTTCCAAGTTATTCACATAATGAAAACCTATACTTTGTTTCGGTCGAGATCCCCATTCAAATGCATGTAACAGTGAGAAACGCACTGTCTTGGCGAAAGAAAGCGTTTTTGTACAACTTCATAGAAATAGCTGTAACTTTTGATAGAAGACTCGGATACACATGTTTATGGCTTTATCTTATAGAACTCAAGGTTCCCGTGCTGGGAAAACAGGTTTTGCAGCTGTTTGAGCTAAGATTTCCAAGTTATTCACATAATGAAAACCTATACTTTGTTTCGGTCGAGATCCCCATTCAAATGCATGTAACAGTGAGAAACGCACTGTCTTGGCGAAAGAAAGCGTTTTTGTACAACTTCATAGAAATAGCTGTAACTTTTGATAGAAGACTCGGATACACATGTTTATGGCTTTATCTTATAGAACTCAAGGTCTCCGTGCTGGGAAAACAGGTTTTGCAGCTGTTTGAGCTAAGATTTCCAAGTTATTCACATAATGAAAACCTATACTTTGTTTCGGTCGAGATCCCCATTCAAATGCATGTAACAGTGAGAAACGCACTGTCTTGGCGAAAGAAAGCGTTTTTGTACAACTTCATAGAAATAGCTGTAACTTTTGATAGAAGACTCGGATACACATGTTTATGGCTTTATCTTATAGAACTCAAGGTTCCCGTGCTGGGAAAACAGGTTTTGCAGCTGTTTGAGCTAAGATTTCCAAGTTATTCACATAATGAAAACCTATACTTTGTTTCGGTCGAGATCCCCATTCAAATGCATGTAACAGTGAGAAACGCACTGTCTTGGCGAAAGAAAGCGTTTTTGTACAACTTCATAGAAATAGCTGTAACTTTTGATAGAAGACTCGGATACACATGTTTATGGCTTTATCTTATAGAACTCAAGGTTCCCGTGCTGGGAAAACAGGTTTTGCAGCTGTTTGAGCTAAGATTTCCAAGTTATTCACATAATGAAAACCTATACTTTGTTTCGGTCGAGATCCCCATTCAAATGCATGTAACAGTGAGAAACGCACTGTCTTGGCGAAAGAAAGCGTTTTTGTACAACTTCATAGAAATAGCTGTAACTTTTGATAGAAGACTCGGATACACATGTTTATGGCTTTATCTTATAGAACTCAAGGTTCCCGTGCTGGGAAAACAGGTTTTGCAGCTGTTTGAGCTAAGATTTCCAAGTTATTCACATAATGAAAACCTATACTTTGTTTCGGTCGAGATCCCCATTCAAATGCATGTAACAGTGAGAAACGCACTGTCTTGGCGAAAGAAAGCGTTTTTGTACAACTTCATAGAAATAGCTGTAACTTTTGATAGAAGACTCGGATACACATGTTTATGGCTTTATCTTATAGAACTCAAGGTTCCCGTGCTGGGAAAACAGGTTTTGCAGCTGTTTGAGCTAAGATTTCCAAGTTATTCACATAATGAAAACCTATACTTTGTTTCGGTCGAGTTCCCCATTCAAATGCATGTAACAGTGAGAAACGCACTGTCTTGGCGAAAGAAAGCGTTTTTGTACAACTTCATAGAAATAGCTGTAACTTTTGATAGAAGACTCGGATACACATGTTTATGGCTTTATCTTATAGAACTCAAGGTTCCCGTGCTGGGAAAACAGGTTTTGCAGCTGTTTGAGCTAAGATTTCCAAGTTATTCACATAATGAAAACCTATACTTTGTTTCGGTCGAGATCCCCATTCAAATGCATGTAACAGTGAGAAACGCACTGTCTTGGCGAAAGAAAGCGTTTTTGTACAACTTCATAGAAATAGCTGTAACTTTTGATAGAAGACTCGGATACACATGTTTATGGCTTTATCTTATAGAACTCAAGGTCTCCGTGCTGGGAAAACAGGTTTTGCAGCTGTTTGAGCTAAGATTTCCAAGTTATTCACATAATGAAAACCTATACTTTGTTTCGGTCGAGTTCCCCATTCAAATGCATGTAACAGTGAGAAACGCACTGTCTTGGCGAAAGAAAGCGTTTTTGTACAACTTCATAGAAATAGCTGTAACTTTTGATAGAAGACTCGGATACACATCTTTATGGCTTTATCTTATAGAACTCAAGGTTCCCGTGCTGGGAAAACAGGTTTTGCAGCTGTTTGAGCTAAGATTTCCAAGTTATTCACATAATGAAAACCTATACTTTGTTTCGGTCGAGATCCCCATTCAAATGCATGTAACAGTGAGAAACGCACTGTCTTGGCGAAAGAAAGCGTTTTTGTACAACTTCATAGAAATAGCTGTAACTTTTGATAGAAGACTCGGATACACATGTTTATGGCTTTATCTTATAGAACTCAAGGTTCCCGTGCTGGGAAAACAGGTTTTGCAGCTGTTTGAGCTAAGATTTCCAAGTTATTCACATAATGAAAACCTATACTTTGTTTCGGTCGAGATCCCCATTCAAATGCATGTAACAGTGAGAAACGCACTGTCTTGGCGAAAGAAAGCGTTTTTGTACAACTTCATAGAAATAGCTGTAACTTTTGATAGAAGACTCGGATACACATGTTTATGGCTTTATCTTATAGAACTCAAGGTTCCCGTGCTGGGAAAACAGGTTTTGCAGCTGTTTGAGCTAAGATTTCCAAGTTATTCACATAATGAAAACCTATACTTTGTTTCGGTCGAGTTCCCCATTCAAATGCATGTAACAGTGAGAAACGCACTGTCTTGGCGAAAGAAAGCGTTTTTGTACAACTTCATAGAAATAGCTGTAACTTTTGATAGAAGACTCGGATACACATGTTTATGGCTTTATCTTATAGAACTCAAGGTCTCCGTGCTGGGAAAACAGGTTTTGCAGCTGTTTGAGCTAAGATTTCCAAGTTATTCACATAATGAAAACCTATACTTTGTTTCGGTCGAGTTCCCCATTCAAATGCATGTAACAGTGAGAAACGCACTGTCTTGGCGAAAGAAAGCGTTTTTGTACAACTTCATAGAAATAGCTGTAACTTTTGATAGAAGACTCGGATACACATGTTTATGGCTTTATCTTATAGAACTCAAGGTTCCCGTGCTGGGAAAACAGGTTTTGCAGCTGTTTGAGCTAAGATTTCCAAGTTATTCACATAATGAAAACCTATACTTTGTTTCGGTCGAGTTCCCCATTCAAATGCATGTAACAGTGAGAAACGCACTGTCTTGGCGAAAGAAAGCGTTTTTGTACAACTTCATAGAAATAGCTGTAACTTTTGATAGAAGACTCGGATACACATGTTTATGGCTTTATCTTATAGAACTCAAGGTTCCCGTGCTGGGAAAACAGGTTTTGCAGCTGTTTGAGCTAAGATTTCCAAGTTATTCACATAATGAAAACCTATACTTTGTTTCGGTCGAGTTCCCCATTCAAATGCATGTAACAGTGAGAAACGCACTGTCTTGGCGAAAGAAAGCGTTTTTGTACAACTTCATAGAAATAGCTATAACTTTTGATAGAAGACTCGGATACACATGTTTATGGCTTTATCTTATAGAACTCAAGGTTCCCGTGCTGGGAAAACAGGTTTTGCAGCTGTTTGAGCTAAGATTTCCAAGTTATTCACATAATGAAAACCTATACTTTGTTTCGGTCGAGATCCCCATTCAAATGCATGTAACAGTGAGAAACGCACTGTCTTGGCGAAAGAAAGCGTTTTTGTACAACTTCATAGAAATAGCTGTAACTTTTGATAGAAGACTCGGATACACATGTTTATGGCTTTATCTTATAGAACTCAAGGTCTCCGTGCTGGGAAAACAGGTTTTGCAGCTGTTTGAGCTAAGATTTCCAAGTTATTCACATAATGAAAACCTATACTTTGTTTCGGTCGAGTTCCCCATTCAAATGCATGTAACAGTGAGAAACGCACTGTCTTGGCGAAAGAAAGCGTTTTTGTACAACTTCATAGAAATAGCTGTAACTTTTGATAGAAGACTCGGATACACATGTTTATGGCTTTATCTTATAGAACTCAAGGTCTCCGTGCTGGGAAAACAGGTTTTGCAGCTGTTTGAGCTAAGATTTCCAAGTTATTCACATAATGAAAACCTATACTTTGTTTCGGTCGAGTTCCCCATTCAAATGCATGTAACAGTGAGAAACGCACTGTCTTGGCGAAAGAAAGCGTTTTTGTACAACTTCATAGAAATAGCTGTAACTTTTGATAGAAGACTCGGATACACATGTTTATGGCTTTATCTTATAGAACTCAAGGTTCCCGTGCTGGGAAAACAGGTTTTGCAGCTGTTTGAGCTAAGATTTCCAAGTTATTCACATAATGAAAACCTATACTTTGTTTCGGTCGAGTTCCCCATTCAAATGCATGTAACAGTGAGAAACGCACTGTCTTGGCGAAAGAAAGCGTTTTTGTACAACTTCATAGAAATAGCTGTAACTTTTGATAGAAGACTCGGATACACATGTTTATGGCTTTATCTTATAGAACTCAAGGTTCCCGTGCTGGGAAAACAGGTTTTGCAGCAGTTTGAGCTAAGATTTCCAAGTTATTCACATAATGAAAACCTATACTTTGTTTCGGTCGAGATCCCCATTCAAATGCATGTAACAGTGAGAAACGCACTGTCTTGGCGAAAGAAAGCGTTTTTGTACAACTTCATAGAAATAGCTGTAACTTTTGATAGAAGACTCGGATACACATGTTTATGGCTTTATCTTATAGAACTCAAGGTCTCCGTGCTGGGAAAACAGGTTTTGCAGCTGTTTGAGCTAAGATTTCCAAGTTATTCACATAATGAAAACCTATACTTTGTTTCGGTCGAGTTCCCCATTCAAATGCATGTAACAGTGAGAAACGCACTGTCTTGGCGAAAGAAAGCGTTTTTGTACAACTTCATAGAAATAGCTGTAACTTTTGATAGAAGACTCGGATACACATCTTTATGGCTTTATCTTATAGAACTCAAGGTTCCCGTGCTGGGAAAACAGGTTTTGCAGCTGTTTGAGCTAAGATTTCCAAGTTATTCACATAATGAAAACCTATACTTTGTTTCGGTCGAGTTCCCCATTCAAATGCATGTAACAGTGAGAAACGCACTGTCTTGGCGAAAGAAAGCGTTTTTGTACAACTTCATATGAATAGCTGTAACTTTTGATAGAAGACTCGGATACACATGTTTATGGCTTTATCTTATAGAACTCAAGGTCTCCGTGCTGGGAAAACAGGTTTTGCAGCTGTTTGAGCTAAGATTTCCAAGTTATTCACATAATGAAAACCTATACTTTGTTTCGGTCGAGTTCCCCATTCAAATGCATGTAACAGTGAGAAACGCACTGTCTTGGCGAAAGAAAGCGTTTTTGTACAACTTCATAGAAATAGCTGTAACTTTTGATAGAAGACTCGGATACACATGTTTATGGCTTTATCTTATAGAACTCAAGGTTCCCGTGCTGGGAAAACAGGTTTTGCAGCTGTTTGAGCTAAGATTTCCAAGTTATTCACATAATGAAAACCTATACTTTGTTTCGGTCGAGTTCCCCATTCAAATGCATGTAACAGTGAGAAACGCACTGTCTTGGCGAAAGAAAGCGTTTTTGTACAACTTCATAGAAATAGCTATAACTTTTGATAGAAGACTCGGATACACATGTTTATGGCTTTATCTTATAGAACTCAAGGTTCCCGTGCTGGGAAAACAGGTTTTGCAGCTGTTTGAGCTAAGATTTCCAAGTTATTCACATAATGAAAACCTATACTTTGTTTCGGTCGAGATCCCCATTCAAATGCATGTAACAGTGAGAAACGCACTGTCTTGGCGAAAGAAAGCGTTTTTGTACAACTTCATAGAAATAGCTGTAACTTTTGATAGAAGACTCGGATACACATGTTTATGGCTTTATCTTATAGAACTCAAGGTCTCCGTGCTGGGAAAACAGGTTTTGCAGCTGTTTGAGCTAAGATTTCCAAGTTATTCACATAATGAAAACCTATACTTTGTTTCGGTCGAGTTCCCCATTCAAATGCATGTAACAGTGAGAAACGCACTGTCTTGGCGAAAGAAAGCGTTTTTGTACAACTTCATAGAAATAGCTGTAACTTTTGATAGAAGACTCGGATACACATGTTTATGGCTTTATCTTATAGAACTCAAGGTCTCCGTGCTGGGAAAACAGGTTTTGCAGCTGTTTGAGCTAAGATTTCCAAGTTATTCACATAATGAAAACCTATACTTTGTTTCGGTCGAGTTCCCCATTCAAATGCATGTAACAGTGAGAAACGCACTGTCTTGGCGAAAGAAAGCGTTTTTGTACAACTTCATATGAATAGCTGTAACTTTTGATAGAAGACTCGGATACACATGTTTATGGCTTTATCTTATAGAACTCAAGGTCTCCGTGCTGGGAAAACAGGTTTTGCAGCTGTTTGAGCTAAGATTTCCAAGTTATTCACATAATGAAAACCTATACTTTGTTTCGGTCGAGTTCCCCATTCAAATGCATGTAACAGTGAGAAACGCACTGTCTTGGCGAAAGAAAGCGTTTTTGTACAACTTCATAGAAATAGCTGTAACTTTTGATAGAAGACTCGGATACACATGTTTATGGCTTTATCTTATAGAACTCAAGGTTCCCGTGCTGGGAAAACAGGTTTTGCAGCTGTTTGAGCTAAGATTTCCAAGTTATTCACATAATGAAAACCTATACTTTGTTTCGGTCGAGTTCCCCATTCAAATGCATGTAACAGTGAGAAACGCACTGTCTTGGCGAAAGAAAGCGTTTTTGTACAACTTCATAGAAATAGCTATAACTTTTGATAGAAGACTCGGATACACATGTTTATGGCTTTATCTTATAGAACTCAAGGTTCCCGTGCTGGGAAAACAGGTTTTGCAGCTGTTTGAGCTAAGATTTCCAAGTTATTCACATAATGAAAACCTATACTTTGTTTCGGTCGAGATCCCCATTCAAATGCATGTAACAGTGAGAAACGCACTGTCTTGGCGAAAGAAAGCGTTTTTGTACAACTTCATAGAAATAGCTGTAACTTTTGATAGAAGACTCGGATACACATGTTTATGGCTTTATCTTATAGAACTCAAGGTCTCCGTGCTGGGAAAACAGGTTTTGCAGCTGTTTGAGCTAAGATTTCCAAGTTATTCACATAATGAAAACCTATACTTTGTTTCGGTCGAGTTCCCCATTCAAATGCATGTAACAGTGAGAAACGCACTGTCTTGGCGAAAGAAAGCGTTTTTGTACAACTTCATAGAAATAGCTGTAACTTTTGATAGAAGACTCGGATACACATGTTTATGGCTTTATCTTATAGAACTCAAGGTTCCCGTGCTGGGAAAACAGGTTTTGCAGCTGTTTGAGCTAAGATTTCCAAGTTATTCACATAATGAAAACCTATACTTTGTTTCGGTCGAGTTCCCCATTCAAATGCATGTAACAGTGAGAAACGCACTGTCTTGGCGAAAGAAAGCGTTTTTGTACAACTTCATAGAAATAGCTGTAACTTTTGATAGAAGACTCGGATACACATGTTTATGGCTTTATCTTATAGAACTCAAGGTTCCCGTGCTGGGAAAACAGGTTTTGCAGCTGTTTGAGCTAAGATTTCCAAGTTATTCACATAATGAAAACCTATACTTTGTTTCGGTCGAGATCCCCATTCAAATGCATGTAACAGTGAGAAACGCACTGTCTTGGCGAAAGAAAGCGTTTTTGTACAACTTCATAGAAATAGCTGTAACTTTTGATAGAAGACTCGGATACACATGTTTATGGCTTTATCTTATAGAACTCAAGGTCTCCGTGCTGGGAAAACAGGTTTTGCAGCTGTTTGAGCTAAGATTTCCAAGTTATTCACATAATGAAAACCTATACTTTGTTTCGGTCGAGTTCCCCATTCAAATGCATGTAACAGTGAGAAACGCACTGTCTTGGCGAAAGAAAGCGTTTTTGTACAACTTCATAGAAATAGCTGTAACTTTTGATAGAAGACTCGGATACACATCTTTATGGCTTTATCTTATAGAACTCAAGGTTCCCGTGCTGGGAAAACAGGTTTTGCAGCTGTTTGAGCTAAGATTTCCAAGTTATTCACATAATGAAAACCTATACTTTGTTTCGGTCGAGTTCCCCATTCAAATGCATGTAACAGTGAGAAACGCACTGTCTTGGCGAAAGAAAGCGTTTTTGTACAACTTCATATGAATAGCTGTAACTTTTGATAGAAGACTCGGATACACATGTTTATGGCTTTATCTTATAGAACTCAAGGTCTCCGTGCTGGGAAAACAGGTTTTGCAGCTGTTTGAGCTAAGATTTCCAAGTTATTCACATAATGAAAACCTATACTTTGTTTCGGTCGAGTTCCCCATTCAAATGCATGTAACAGTGAGAAACGCACTGTCTTGGCGAAAGAAAGCGTTTTTGTACAACTTCATAGAAATAGCTGTAACTTTTGATAGAAGACTCGGATACACATCTTTATGGCTTTATCTTATAGAACTCAAGGTTCCCGTGCTGGGAAAACAGGTTTTGCAGCTGTTTGAGCTAAGATTTCCAAGTTATTCACATAATGAAAACCTATACTTTGTTTCGGTCGAGTTCCCCATTCAAATGCATGTAACAGTGAGAAACGCACTGTCTTGGCGAAAGAAAGCGTTTTTGTACAACTTCATATGAATAGCTGTAACTTTTGATAGAAGACTCGGATACACATGTTTATGGCTTTATCTTATAGAACTCAAGGTCTCCGTGCTGGGAAAACAGGTTTTGCAGCTGTTTGAGCTAAGATTTCCAAGTTATTCACATAATGAAAACCTATACTTTGTTTCGGTCGAGTTCCCCATTCAAATGCATGTAACAGTGAGAAACGCACTGTCTTGGCGAAAGAAAGCGTTTTTGTACAACTTCATAGAAATAGCTGTAACTTTTGATAGAAGACTCGGATACACATGTTTATGGCTTTATCTTATAGAACTCAAGGTTCCCGTGCTGGGAAAACAGGTTTTGCAGCTGTTTGAGCTAAGATTTCCAAGTTATTCACATAATGAAAACCTATACTTTGTTTCGGTCGAGTTCCCCATTCAAATGCATGTAACAGTGAGAAACGCACTGTCTTGGCGAAAGAAAGCGTTTTTGTACAACTTCATATGAATAGCTGTAACTTTTGATAGAAGACTCGGATACACATGTTTATGGCTTTATCTTATAGAACTCAAGGTCTCCGTGCTGGGAAAACAGGTTTTGCAGCTGTTTGAGCTAAGATTTCCAAGTTATTCACATAATGAAAACCTATACTTTGTTTCGGTCGAGTTCCCCATTCAAATGCATGTAACAGTGAGAAACGCACTGTCTTGGCGAAAGAAAGCGTTTTTGTACAACTTCATAGAAATAGCTGTAACTTTTGATAGAAGACTCGGATACACATGTTTATGGCTTTATCTTATAGAACTCAAGGTTCCCGTGCTGGGAAAACAGGTTTTGCAGCTGTTTGAGCTAAGATTTCCAAGTTATTCACATAATGAAAACCTATACTTTGTTTCGGTCGAGTTCCCCATTCAAATGCATGTAACAGTGAGAAACGCACTGTCTTGGCGAAAGAAAGCGTTTTTGTACAACTTCATAGAAATAGCTGTAACTTTTGATAGAAGACTCGGATACACATGTTTATGGCTTTATCTTATAGAACTCAAGGTTCCCGTGCTGGGAAAACAGGTTTTGCAGCTGTTTGAGCTAAGATTTCCAAGTTATTCACATAATGAAAACCTATACTTTGTTTCGGTCGAGTTCCCCATTCAAATGCATGTAACAGTGAGAAACGCACTGTCTTGGCGAAAGAAAGCGTTTTTGTACAACTTCATAGAAATAGCTGTAACTTTTGATAGAAGACTCGGATACACATGTTTATGGCTTTATCTTATAGAACTCAAGGTTCCCGTGCTGGGAAAACAGGTTTTGCAGCTGTTTGAGCTAAGATTTCCAAGTTATTCACATAATGAAAACCTATACTTTGTTTCGGTCGAGTTCCCCATTCAAATGCATGTAACAGTGAGAAACGCACTGTCTTGGCGAAAGAAAGCGTTTTTGTACAACTTCATAGAAATAGCTGTAACTTTTGATAGAAGACTCGGATACACATGTTTATGGCTTTATCTTATAGAACTCAAGGTTCCCGTGCTGGGAAAACAGGTTTTGCAGCTGTTTGAGCTAAGATTTCCAAGTTATTCACATAATGAAAACCTATACTTTGTTTCGGTCGAGATCCCCATTCAAATGCATGTAACAGTGAGAAACGCACTGTCTTGGCGAAAGAAAGCGTTTTTGTACAACTTCATAGAAATAGCTGTAACTTTTGATAGAAGACTCGGATACACATGTTTATGGCTTTATCTTATAGAACTCAAGGTTCCCGTGCTGGGAAAACAGGTTTTGCAGCTGTTTGAGCTAAGATTTCCAAGTTATTCACATAATGAAAACCTATACTTTGTTTCGGTCGAGATCCCCATTCAAATGCATGTAACAGTGAGAAACGCACTGTCTTGGCGAAAGAAAGCGTTTTTGTACAACTTCATAGAAATAGCTGTAACTTTTGATAGAAGACTCGGATACACATGTTTATGGCTTTATCTTATAGAACTCAAGGTCTCCGTGCTGGGAAAACAGGTTTTGCAGCTGTTTGAGCTAAGATTTCCAAGTTATTCACATAATGAAAACCTATACTTTGTTTCGGTCGAGTTCCCCATTCAAATGCATGTAACAGTGAGAAACGCACTGTCTTGGCGAAAGAAAGCGTTTTTGTACAACTTCATAGAAATAGCTGTAACTTTTGATAGAAGACTCGGATACACATGTTTATGGCTTTATCTTATAGAACTCAAGGTCTCCGTGCTGGGAAAACAGGTTTTGCAGCTGTTTGAGCTAAGATTTCCAAGTTATTCACATAATGAAAACCTATACTTTGTTTCGGTCGAGTTCCCCATTCAAATGCATGTAACAGTGAGAAACGCACTGTCTTGGCGAAAGAAAGCGTTTTTGTACAACTTCATAGAAATAGCTGTAACTTTTGATAGAAGACTCGGATACACATGTTTATGGCTTTATCTTATAGAACTCAAGGTTCCCGTGCTGGGAAAACAGGTTTTGCAGCTGTTTGAGCTAAGATTTCCAAGTTATTCACATAATGAAAACCTATACTTTGTTTCGGTCGAGATCCCCATTCAAATGCATGTAACAGTGAGAAACGCACTGTCTTGGCGAAAGAAAGCGTTTTTGTACAACTTCATAGAAATAGCTGTAACTTTTGATAGAAGACTCGGATACACATGTTTATGGCTTTATCTTATAGAACTCAAGGTCTCCGTGCTGGGAAAACAGGTTTTGCAGCTGTTTGAGCTAAGATTTCCAAGTTATTCACATAATGAAAACCTATACTTTGTTTCGGTCGAGTTCCCCATTCAAATGCATGTAACAGTGAGAAACGCACTGTCTTGGCGAAAGAAAGCGTTTTTGTACAACTTCATAGAAATAGCTGTAACTTTTGATAGAAGACTCGGATACACATCTTTATGGCTTTATCTTATAGAACTCAAGGTTCCCGTGCTGGGAAAACAGGTTTTGCAGCTGTTTGAGCTAAGATTTCCAAGTTATTCACATAATGAAAACCTATACTTTGTTTCGGTCGAGATCCCCATTCAAATGCATGTAACAGTGAGAAACGCACTGTCTTGGCGAAAGAAAGCGTTTTTGTACAACTTCATAGAAATAGCTGTAACTTTTGATAGAAGACTCGGATACACATGTTTATGGCTTTATCTTATAGAACTCAAGGTTCCCGTGCTGGGAAAACAGGTTTTGCAGCTGTTTGAGCTAAGATTTCCAAGTTATTCACATAATGAAAACCTATACTTTGTTTCGGTCGAGTTCCCCATTCAAATGCATGTAACAGTGAGAAACGCACTGTCTTGGCGAAAGAAAGCGTTTTTGTACAACTTCATAGAAATAGCTGTAACTTTTGATAGAAGACTCGGATACACATGTTTATGGCTTTATCTTATAGAACTCAAGGTTCCCGTGCTGGGAAAACAGGTTTTGCAGCTGTTTGAGCTAAGATTTCCAAGTTATTCACATAATGAAAACCTATACTTTGTTTCGGTCGAGTTCCCCATTCAAATGCATGTAACAGTGAGAAACGCACTGTCTTGGCGAAAGAAAGCGTTTTTGTACAACTTCATAGAAATAGCTGTAACTTTTGATAGAAGACTCGGATACACATGTTTATGGCTTTATCTTATAGAACTCAAGGTTCCCGTGCTGGGAAAACAGGTTTTGCAGCTGTTTGAGCTAAGATTTCCAAGTTATTCACATAATGAAAACCTATACTTTGTTTCGGTCGAGATCCCCATTCAAATGCATGTAACAGTGAGAAACGCACTGTCTTGGCGAAAGAAAGCGTTTTTGTACAACTTCATAGAAATAGCTGTAACTTTTGATAGAAGACTCGGATACACATGTTTATGGCTTTATCTTATAGAACTCAAGGTTCCCGTGCTGGGAAAACAGGTTTTGCAGCTGTTTGAGCTAAGATTTCCAAGTTATTCACATAATGAAAACCTATACTTTGTTTCGGTCGAGATCCCCATTCAAATGCATGTAACAGTGAGAAACGCACTGTCTTGGCGAAAGAAAGCGTTTTTGTACAACTTCATAGAAATAGCTGTAACTTTTGATAGAAGACTCGGATACACATGTTTATGGCTTTATCTTATAGAACTCAAGGTCTCCGTGCTGGGAAAACAGGTTTTGCAGCTGTTTGAGCTAAGATTTCCAAGTTATTCACATAATGAAAACCTATACTTTGTTTCGGTCGAGTTCCCCATTCAAATGCATGTAACAGTGAGAAACGCACTGTCTTGGCGAAAGAAAGCGTTTTTGTACAACTTCATAGAAATAGCTGTAACTTTTGATAGAAGACTCGGATACACATGTTTATGGCTTTATCTTATAGAACTCAAGGTCTCCGTGCTGGGAAAACAGGTTTTGCAGCTGTTTGAGCTAAGATTTCCAAGTTATTCACATAATGAAAACCTATACTTTGTTTCGGTCGAGTTCCCCATTCAAATGCATGTAACAGTGAGAAACGCACTGTCTTGGCGAAAGAAAGCGTTTTTGTACAACTTCATAGAAATAGCTGTAACTTTTGATAGAAGACTCGGATACACATGTTTATGGCTTTATCTTATAGAACTCAAGGTTCCCGTGCTGGGAAAACAGGTTTTGCAGCTGTTTGAGCTAAGATTTCCAAGTTATTCACATAATGAAAACCTATACTTTGTTTCGGTCGAGATCCCCATTCAAATGCATGTAACAGTGAGAAACGCACTGTCTTGGCGAAAGAAAGCGTTTTTGTACAACTTCATAGAAATAGCTGTAACTTTTGATAGAAGACTCGGATACACATGTTTATGGCTTTATCTTATAGAACTCAAGGTCTCCGTGCTGGGAAAACAGGTTTTGCAGCTGTTTGAGCTAAGATTTCCAAGTTATTCACATAATGAAAACCTATACTTTGTTTCGGTCGAGTTCCCCATTCAAATGCATGTAACAGTGAGAAACGCACTGTCTTGGCGAAAGAAAGCGTTTTTGTACAACTTCATAGAAATAGCTGTAACTTTTGATAGAAGACTCGGATACACATCTTTATGGCTTTATCTTATAGAACTCAAGGTTCCCGTGCTGGGAAAACAGGTTTTGCAGCTGTTTGAGCTAAGATTTCCAAGTTATTCACATAATGAAAACCTATACTTTGTTTCGGTCGAGATCCCCATTCAAATGCATGTAACAGTGAGAAACGCACTGTCTTGGCGAAAGAAAGCGTTTTTGTACAACTTCATAGAAATAGCTGTAACTTTTGATAGAAGACTCGGATACACATGTTTATGGCTTTATCTTATAGAACTTAAGGTTCCCGTGCTGGGAAAACAGGTTTTGCAGCTGTTTGAGCTAAGATTTCCAAGTTATTCACATAATGAAAACCTATACTTTGTTTCGGTCGAGATCCCCATTCAAATGCATGTAACAGTGAGAAACGCACTGTCTTGGCGAAAGAAAGCGTTTTTGTACAACTTCATAGAAATAGCTGTAACTTTTGATAGAAGACTCGGATACACATGTTTATGGCTTTATCTTATAGAACTCAAGGTTCCCGTGCTGGGAAAACAGGTTTTGCAGCTGTTTGAGCTAAGATTTCCAAGTTATTCACATAATGAAAACCTATACTTTGTTTCGGTCGAGTTCCCCATTCAAATGCATGTAACAGTGAGAAACGCACTGTCTTGGCGAAAGAAAGCGTTTTTGTACAACTTCATAGAAATAGCTGTAACTTTTGATAGAAGACTCAGATACACATGTTTATGGCTTTATCTTATAGAACTCAAGGTCTCCGTGCTGGGAAAACAGGTTTTGCAGCTGTTTGAGCTAAGATTTCCAAGTTATTCACATAATGAAAACCTATACTTTGTTTCGGTCGAGTTCCCCATTCAAATGCATGTAACAGTGAGAAACGCACTGTCTTGGCGAAAGAAAGCGTTTTTGTACAACTTCATAGAAATAGCTGTAACTTTTGATAGAAGACTCGGATACACATGTTTATGGCTTTATCTTATAGAACTCAAGGTCTCCGTGCTGGGAAAACAGGTTTTGCAGCTGTTTGAGCTAAGATTTCCAAGTTATTCACATAATGAAAACCTATACTTTGTTTCGGTCGAGTTCCCCATTCAAATGCATGTAACAGTGAGAAACGCACTGTCTTGGCGAAAGAAAGCGTTTTTGTACAACTTCATAGAAATAGCTGTAACTTTTGATAGAAGACTCGGATACACATGTTTATGGCTTTATCTTATAGAACTCAAGGTTCCCGTGCTGGGAAAACAGGTTTTGCAGCTGTTTGAGCTAAGATTTCCAAGTTATTCACATAATGAAAACCTATACTTTGTTTCGGTCGAGTTCCCCATTCAAATGCATGTAACAGTGAGAAACGCACTGTCTTGGCGAAAGAAAGCGTTTTTGTACAACTTCATAGAAATAGCTGTAACTTTTGATAGAAGACTCGGATACACATGTTTATGGCTTTATCTTATAGAACTCAAGGTCTCCGTGCTGGGAAAACAGGTTTTGCAGCTGTTTGAGCTAAGATTTCCAAGTTATTCACATAATGAAAACCTATACTTTGTTTCGGTCGAGTTCCCCATTCAAATGCATGTAACAGTGAGAAACGCACTGTCTTGGCGAAAGAAAGCGTTTTTGTACAACTTCATAGAAATAGCTGTAACTTTTGATAGAAGACTCGGATACACATGTTTATGGCTTTATCTTATAGAACTCAAGGTTCCCGTGCTGGGAAAACAGGTTTTGCAGCTGTTTGAGCTAAGATTTCCAAGTTATTCACATAATGAAAACCTATACTTTGTTTCGGTCGAGATCCCCATTCAAATGCATGTAACAGTGAGAAACGCACTGTCTTGGCGAAAGAAAGCGTTTTTGTACAACTTCATAGAAATAGCTGTAACTTTTGATAGAAGACTCGGATACACATGTTTATGGCTTTATCTTATAGAACTCAAGGTCTCCGTGCTGGGAAAACAGGTTTTGCAGCTGTTTGAGCTAAGATTTCCAAGTTATTCACATAATGAAAACCTATACTTTGTTTCGGTCGAGTTCCCCATTCAAATGCATGTAACAGTGAGAAACGCACTGTCTTGGCGAAAGAAAGCGTTTTTGTACAACTTCATAGAAATAGCTGTAACTTTTGATAGAAGACTCGGATACACATCTTTATGGCTTTATCTTATAGAACTCAAGGTTCCCGTGCTGGGAAAACAGGTTTTGCAGCTGTTTGAGCTAAGATTTCCAAGTTATTCACATAATGAAAACCTATACTTTGTTTCGGTCGAGATCCCCATTCAAATGCATGTAACAGTGAGAAACGCACTGTCTTGGCGAAAGAAAGCGTTTTTGTACAACTTCATAGAAATAGCTGTAACTTTTGATAGAAGACTCGGATACACATGTTTATGGCTTTATCTTATAGAACTTAAGGTTCCCGTGCTGGGAAAACAGGTTTTGCAGCTGTTTGAGCTAAGATTTCCAAGTTATTCACATAATGAAAACCTATACTTTGTTTCGGTCGAGATCCCCATTCAAATGCATGTAACAGTGAGAAACGCACTGTCTTGGCGAAAGAAAGCGTTTTTGTACAACTTCATAGAAATAGCTGTAACTTTTGATAGAAGACTCGGATACACATGTTTATGGCTTTATCTTATAGAACTCAAGGTTCCCGTGCTGGGAAAACAGGTTTTGCAGCTGTTTGAGCTAAGATTTCCAAGTTATTCACATAATGAAAACCTATACTTTGTTTCGGTCGAGTTCCCCATTCAAATGCATGTAACAGTGAGAAACGCACTGTCTTGGCGAAAGAAAGCGTTTTTGTACAACTTCATAGAAATAGCTGTAACTTTTGATAGAAGACTCAGATACACATGTTTATGGCTTTATCTTATAGAACTCAAGGTCTCCGTGCTGGGAAAACAGGTTTTGCAGCTGTTTGAGCTAAGATTTCCAAGTTATTCACATAATGAAAACCTATACTTTGTTTCGGTCGAGTTCCCCATTCAAATGCATGTAACAGTGAGAAACGCACTGTCTTGGCGAAAGAAAGCGTTTTTGTACAACTTCATAGAAATAGCTGTAACTTTTGATAGAAGACTCGGATACACATGTTTATGGCTTTATCTTATAGAACTCAAGGTTCCCGTGCTGGGAAAACAGGTTTTGCAGCTGTTTGAGCTAAGATTTCCAAGTTATTCACATAATGAAAACCTATACTTTGTTTCGGTCGAGATCCCCATTCAAATGCATGTAACAGTGAGAAACGCACTGTCTTGGCGAAAGAAAGCGTTTTTGTACAACTTCATAGAAATAGCTGTAACTTTTGATAGAAGACTCGGATACACATGTTTATGGCTTTATCTTATAGAACTCAAGGTCTCCGTGCTGGGAAAACAGGTTTTGCAGCTGTTTGAGCTAAGATTTCCAAGTTATTCACATAATGAAAACCTATACTTTGTTTCGGTCGAGTTCCCCATTCAAATGCATGTAACAGTGAGAAACGCACTGTCTTGGCGAAAGAAAGCGTTTTTGTACAACTTCATAGAAATAGCTGTAACTTTTGATAGAAGACTCGGATACACATGTTTATGGCTTTATCTTATAGAACTCAAGGTCTCCGTGCTGGGAAAACAGGTTTTGCAGCTGTTTGAGCTAAGATTTCCAAGTTATTCACATAATGAAAACCTATACTTTGTTTCGGTCGAGTTCCCCATTCAAATGCATGTAACAGTGAGAAACGCACTGTCTTGGCGAAAGAAAGCGTTTTTGTACAACTTCATAGAAATAGCTGTAACTTTTGATAGAAGACTCGGATACACATGTTTATGGCTTTATCTTATAGAACTCAAGGTTCCCGTGCTGGGAAAACAGGTTTTGCAGCTGTTTGAGCTAAGATTTCCAAGTTATTCACATAATGAAAACCTATACTTTGTTTCGGTCGAGTTCCCCATTCAAATGCATGTAACAGTGAGAAACGCACTGTCTTGGCGAAAGAAAGCGTTTTTGTACAACTTCATATGAATAGCTGTAACTTTTGATAGAAGACTCGGATACACATGTTTATGGCTTTATCTTATAGAACTCAAGGTTCCCGTGCTGGGAAAACAGGTTTTGCAGCTGTTTGAGCTAAGATTTCCAAGTTATTCACATAATGAAAACCTATACTTTGTTTCGGTCGAGTTCCCCATTCAAATGCATGTAACAGTGAGAAACGCACTGTCTTGGCGAAAGAAAGCGTTTTTGTACAACTTCATAGAAATAGCTGTAACTTTTGATAGAAGACTCGGATACACATGTTTATGGCTTTATCTTATAGAACTCAAGGTTCCCGTGCTGGGAAAACAGGTTTTGCAGCTGTTTGAGCTAAGATTTCCAAGTTATTCACATAATGAAAACCTATACTTTGTTTCGGTCGAGTTCCCCATTCAAATGCATGTAACAGTGAGAAACGCACTGTCTTGGCGAAAGAAAGCGTTTTTGTACAACTTCATAGAAATAGCTATAACTTTTGATAGAAGACTCGGATACACATGTTTATGGCTTTATCTTATAGAACTCAAGGTTCCCGTGCTGGGAAAACAGGTTTTGCAGCTGTTTGAGCTAAGATTTCCAAGTTATTCACATAATGAAAACCTATACTTTGTTTCGGTCGAGATCCCCATTCAAATGCATGTAACAGTGAGAAACGCACTGTCTTGGCGAAAGAAAGCGTTTTTGTACAACTTCATAGAAATAGCTGTAACTTTTGATAGAAGACTCGGATACACATGTTTATGGCTTTATCTTATAGAACTCAAGGTCTCCGTGCTGGGAAAACAGGTTTTGCAGCTGTTTGAGCTAAGATTTCCAAGTTATTCACATAATGAAAACCTATACTTTGTTTCGGTCGAGTTCCCCATTCAAATGCATGTAACAGTGAGAAACGCACTGTCTTGGCGAAAGAAAGCGTTTTTGTACAACTTCATAGAAATAGCTGTAACTTTTGATAGAAGACTCGGATACACATGTTTATGGCTTTATCTTATAGAACTCAAGGTCTCCGTGCTGGGAAAACAGGTTTTGCAGCTGTTTGAGCTAAGATTTCCAAGTTATTCACATAATGAAAACCTATACTTTGTTTCGGTCGAGTTCCCCATTCAAATGCATGTAACAGTGAGAAACGCACTGTCTTGGCGAAAGAAAGCGTTTTTGTACAACTTCATAGAAATAGCTGTAACTTTTGATAGAAGACTCGGATACACATGTTTATGGCTTTATCTTATAGAACTCAAGGTTCCCGTGCTGGGAAAACAGGTTTTGCAGCTGTTTGAGCTAAGATTTCCAAGTTATTCACATAATGAAAACCTATACTTTGTTTCGGTCGAGATCCCCATTCAAATGCATGTAACAGTGAGAAACGCACTGTCTTGGCGAAAGAAAGCGTTTTTGTACAACTTCATAGAAATAGCTGTAACTTTTGATAGAAGACTCGGATACACATGTTTATGGCTTTATCTTATAGAACTCAAGGTTCCCGTGCTGGGAAAACAGGTTTTGCAGCTGTTTGAGCTAAGATTTCCAAGTTATTCACATAATGAAAACCTATACTTTGTTTCGGTCGAGATCCCCATTCAAATGCATGTAACAGTGAGAAACGCACTGTCTTGGCGAAAGAAAGCGTTTTTGTACAACTTCATAGAAATAGCTGTAACTTTTGATAGAAGACTCAGATACACATGTTTATGGCTTTATCTTATAGAACTCAAGGTTCCCGTGCTGGGAAAACAGGTTTTGCAGCTGTTTGAGCTAAGATTTCCAAGTTATTCACATAATGAAAACCTATACTTTGTTTCGGTCGAGATCCCCATTCAAATGCATGTAACAGTGAGAAACGCACTGTCTTGGCGAAAGAAAGCGTTTTTGTACAACTTCATAGAAATAGCTGTAACTTTTGATAGAAGACTCGGATACACATGTTTATGGCTTTATCTTATAGAACTCAAGGTCTCCGTGCTGGGAAAACAGGTTTTGCAGCTGTTTGAGCTAAGATTTCCAAGTTATTCACATAATGAAAACCTATACTTTGTTTCGGTCGAGTTCCCCATTCAAATGCATGTAACAGTGAGAAACGCACTGTCTTGGCGAAAGAAAGCGTTTTTGTACAACTTCATAGAAATAGCTGTAACTTTTGATAGAAGACTCGGATACACATCTTTATGGCTTTATCTTATAGAACTCAAGGTTCCCGTGCTGGGAAAACAGGTTTTGCAGCTGTTTGAGCTAAGATTTCCAAGTTATTCACATAATGAAAACCTATACTTTGTTTCGGTCGAGTTCCCCATTCAAATGCATGTAACAGTGAGAAACGCACTGTCTTGGCGAAAGAAAGCGTTTTTGTACAACTTCATAGAAATAGCTGTAACTTTTGATAGAAGACTCGGATACACATGTTTATGGCTTTATCTTATAGAACTCAAGGTCTCCGTGCTGGGAAAACAGGTTTTGCAGCTGTTTGAGCTAAGATTTCCAAGTTATTCACATAATGAAAACCTATACTTTGTTTCGGTCGAGTTCCCCATTCAAATGCATGTAACAGTGAGAAACGCACTGTCTTGGCGAAAGAAAGCGTTTTTGTACAACTTCATAGAAATAGCTGTAACTTTTGATAGAAGACTCGGATACACATGTTTATGGCTTTATCTTATAGAACTCAAGGTTCCCGTGCTGGGAAAACAGGTTTTGCAGCTGTTTGAGCTAAGATTTCCAAGTTATTCACATAATGAAAACCTATACTTTGTTTCGGTCGAGTTCCCCATTCAAATGCATGTAACAGTGAGAAACGCACTGTCTTGGCGAAAGAAAGCGTTTTTGTACAACTTCATATGAATAGCTGTAACTTTTGATAGAAGACTCGGATACACATGTTTATGGCTTTATCTTATAGAACTCAAGGTCTCCGTGCTGGGAAAACAGGTTTTGCAGCTGTTTGAGCTAAGATTTCCAAGTTATTCACATAATGAAAACCTATACTTTGTTTCGGTCGAGTTCCCCATTCAAATGCATGTAACAGTGAGAAACGCACTGTCTTGGCGAAAGAAAGCGTTTTTGTACAACTTCATAGAAATAGCTGTAACTTTTGATAGAAGACTCGGATACACATGTTTATGGCTTTATCTTATAGAACTCAAGGTTCCCGTGCTGGGAAAACAGGTTTTGCAGCTGTTTGAGCTAAGATTTCCAAGTTATTCACATAATGAAAACCTATACTTTGTTTCGGTCGAGTTCCCCATTCAAATGCATGTAACAGTGAGAAACGCACTGTCTTGGCGAAAGAAAGCGTTTTTGTACAACTTCATATGAATAGCTGTAACTTTTGATAGAAGACTCGGATACACATGTTTATGGCTTTATCTTATAGAACTCAAGGTCTCCGTGCTGGGAAAACAGGTTTTGCAGCTGTTTGAGCTAAGATTTCCAAGTTATTCACATAATGAAAACCTATACTTTGTTTCGGTCGAGTTCCCCATTCAAATGCATGTAACAGTGAGAAACGCACTGTCTTGGCGAAAGAAAGCGTTTTTGTACAACTTCATAGAAATAGCTGTAACTTTTGATAGAAGACTCGGATACACATGTTTATGGCTTTATCTTATAGAACTCAAGGTTCCCGTGCTGGGAAAACAGGTTTTGCAGCTGTTTGAGCTAAGATTTCCAAGTTATTCACATAATGAAAACCTATACTTTGTTTCGGTCGAGTTCCCCATTCAAATGCATGTAACAGTGAGAAACGCACTGTCTTGGCGAAAGAAAGCGTTTTTGTACAACTTCATAGAAATAGCTGTAACTTTTGATAGAAGACTCGGATACACATGTTTATGGCTTTATCTTATAGAACTCAAGGTTCCCGTGCTGGGAAAACAGGTTTTGCAGCTGTTTGAGCTAAGATTTCCAAGTTATTCACATAATGAAAACCTATACTTTGTTTCGGTCGAGTTCCCCATTCAAATGCATGTAACAGTGAGAAACGCACTGTCTTGGCGAAAGAAAGCGTTTTTGTACAACTTCATAGAAATAGCTGTAACTTTTGATAGAAGACTCGGATACACATGTTTATGGCTTTATCTTATAGAACTCAAGGTTCCCGTGCTGGGAAAACAGGTTTTGCAGCTGTTTGAGCTAAGATTTCCAAGTTATTCACATAATGAAAACCTATACTTTGTTTCGGTCGAGTTCCCCATTCAAATGCATGTAACAGTGAGAAACGCACTGTCTTGGCGAAAGAAAGCGTTTTTGTACAACTTCATAGAAATAGCTGTAACTTTTGATAGAAGACTCGGATACACATGTTTATGGCTTTATCTTATAGAACTCAAGGTTCCCGTGCTGGGAAAACAGGTTTTGCAGCTGTTTGAGCTAAGATTTCCAAGTTATTCACATAATGAAAACCTATACTTTGTTTCGGTCGAGATCCCCATTCAAATGCATGTAACAGTGAGAAACGCACTGTCTTGGCGAAAGAAAGCGTTTTTGTACAACTTCATAGAAATAGCTGTAACTTTTGATAGAAGACTCGGATACACATGTTTATGGCTTTATCTTATAGAACTCAAGGTTCCCGTGCTGGGAAAACAGGTTTTGCAGCTGTTTGAGCTAAGATTTCCAAGTTATTCACATAATGAAAACCTATACTTTGTTTCGGTCGAGTTCCCCATTCAAATGCATGTAACAGTGAGAAACGCACTGTCTTGGCGAAAGAAAGCGTTTTTGTACAACTTCATAGAAATAGCTGTAACTTTTGATAGAAGACTCGGATACACATGTTTATGGCTTTATCTTATAGAACTCAAGGTCTCCGTGCTGGGAAAACAGGTTTTGCAGCTGTTTGAGCTAAGATTTCCAAGTTATTCACATAATGAAAACCTATACTTTGTTTCGGTCGAGTTCCCCATTCAAATGCATGTAACAGTGAGAAACGCACTGTCTTGGCGAAAGAAAGCGTTTTTGTACAACTTCATAGAAATAGCTGTAACTTTTGATAGAAGACTCGGATACACATCTTTATGGCTTTATCTTATAGAACTCAAGGTTCCCGTGCTGGGAAAACAGGTTTTGCAGCTGTTTGAGCTAAGATTTCCAAGTTATTCACATAATGAAAACCTATACTTTGTTTCGGTCGAGTTCCCCATTCAAATGCATGTAACAGTGAGAAACGCACTGTCTTGGCGAAAGAAAGCGTTTTTGTACAACTTCATAGAAATAGCTGTAACTTTTGATAGAAGACTCGGATACACATGTTTATGGCTTTATCTTATAGAACTCAAGGTTCCCGTGCTGGGAAAACAGGTTTTGCAGCTGTTTGAGCTAAGATTTCCAAGTTATTCACATAATGAAAACCTATACTTTGTTTCGGTCGAGTTCCCCATTCAAATGCATGTAACAGTGAGAAACGCACTGTCTTGGCGAAAGAAAGCGTTTTTGTACAACTTCATAGAAATAGCTGTAACTTTTGATAGAAGACTCGGATACACATGTTTATGGCTTTATCTTATAGAACTCAAGGTTCCCGTGCTGGGAAAACAGGTTTTGCAGCTGTTTGAGCTAAGATTTCCAAGTTATTCACATAATGAAAACCTATACTTTGTTTCGGTCGAGTTCCCCATTCAAATGCATGTAACAGTGAGAAACGCACTGTCTTGGCGAAAGAAAGCGTTTTTGTACAACTTCATAGAAATAGCTGTAACTTTTGATAGAAGACTCGGATACACATGTTTATGGCTTTATCTTATAGAACTCAAGGTTCCCGTGCTGGGAAAACAGGTTTTGCAGCTGTTTGAGCTAAGATTTCCAAGTTATTCACATAATGAAAACCTATACTTTGTTTCGGTCGAGTTCCCCATTCAAATGCATGTAACAGTGAGAAACGCACTGTCTTGGCGAAAGAAAGCGTTTTTGTACAACTTCATAGAAATAGCTGTAACTTTTGATAGAAGACTCGGATACACATGTTTATGGCTTTATCTTATAGAACTCAAGGTTCCCGTGCTGGGAAAACAGGTTTTGCAGCTGTTTGAGCTAAGATTTCCAAGTTATTCACATAATGAAAACCTATACTTTGTTTCGGTCGAGTTCCCCATTCAAATGCATGTAACAGTGAGAAACGCACTGTCTTGGCGAAAGAAAGCGTTTTTGTACAACTTCATAGAAATAGCTGTAACTTTTGATAGAAGACTCGGATACACATGTTTATGGCTTTATCTTATAGAACTCAAGGTTCCCGTGCTGGGAAAACAGGTTTTGCAGCTGTTTGAGCTAAGATTTCCAAGTTATTCACATAATGAAAACCTATACTTTGTTTCGGTCGAGTTCCCCATTCAAATGCATGTAACAGTGAGAAACGCACTGTCTTGGCGAAAGAAAGCGTTTTTGTACAACTTCATAGAAATAGCTATAACTTTTGATAGAAGACTCGGATACACATGTTTATGGCTTTATCTTATAGAACTCAAGGTTCCCGTGCTGGGAAAACAGGTTTTGCAGCTGTTTGAGCTAAGATTTCCAAGTTATTCACATAATGAAAACCTATACTTTGTTTCGGTCGAGATCCCCATTCAAATGCATGTAACAGTGAGAAACGCACTGTCTTGGCGAAAGAAAGCGTTTTTGTACAACTTCATAGAAATAGCTGTAACTTTTGATAGAAGACTCGGATACACATGTTTATGGCTTTATCTTATAGAACTCAAGGTTCCCGTGCTGGGAAAACAGGTTTTGCAGCTGTTTGAGCTAAGATTTCCAAGTTATTCACATAATGAAAACCTATACTTTGTTTCGGTCGAGTTCCCCATTCAAATGCATGTAACAGTGAGAAACGCACTGTCTTGGCGAAAGAAAGCGTTTTTGTACAACTTCATAGAAATAGCTGTAACTTTTGATAGAAGACTCGGATACACATGTTTATGGCTTTATCTTATAGAACTCAAGGTCTCCGTGCTGGGAAAACAGGTTTTGCAGCTGTTTGAGCTAAGATTTCCAAGTTATTCACATAATGAAAACCTATACTTTGTTTCGGTCGAGTTCCCCATTCAAATGCATGTAACAGTGAGAAACGCACTGTCTTGGCGAAAGAAAGCGTTTTTGTACAACTTCATAGAAATAGCTGTAACTTTTGATAGAAGACTCGGATACACATGTTTATGGCTTTATCTTATAGAACTCAAGGTTCCCGTGCTGGGAAAACAGGTTTTGCAGCTGTTTGAGCTAAGATTTCCAAGTTATTCACATAATGAAAACCTATACTTTGTTTCGGTCGAGTTCCCCATTCAAATGCATGTAACAGTGAGAAACGCACTGTCTTGGCGAAAGAAAGCGTTTTTGTACAACTTCATATGAATAGCTGTAACTTTTGATAGAAGACTCGGATACACATGTTTATGGCTTTATCTTATAGAACTCAAGGTCTCCGTGCTGGGAAAACAGGTTTTGCAGCTGTTTGAGCTAAGATTTCCAAGTTATTCACATAATGAAAACCTATACTTTGTTTCGGTCGAGTTCCCCATTCAAATGCATGTAACAGTGAGAAACGCACTGTCTTGGCGAAAGAAAGCGTTTTTGTACAACTTCATAGAAATAGCTGTAACTTTTGATAGAAGACTCGGATACACATGTTTATGGCTTTATCTTATAGAACTCAAGGTTCCCGTGCTGGGAAAACAGGTTTTGCAGCTGTTTGAGCTAAGATTTCCAAGTTATTCACATAATGAAAACCTATACTTTGTTTCGGTCGAGTTCCCCATTCAAATGCATGTAACAGTGAGAAACGCACTGTCTTGGCGAAAGAAAGCGTTTTTGTACAACTTCATATGAATAGCTGTAACTTTTGATAGAAGACTCGGATACACATGTTTATGGCTTTATCTTATAGAACTCAAGGTCTCCGTGCTGGGAAAACAGGTTTTGCAGCTGTTTGAGCTAAGATTTCCAAGTTATTCACATAATGAAAACCTATACTTTGTTTCGGTCGAGTTCCCCATTCAAATGCATGTAACAGTGAGAAACGCACTGTCTTGGCGAAAGAAAGCGTTTTTGTACAACTTCATAGAAATAGCTGTAACTTTTGATAGAAGACTCGGATACACATGTTTATGGCTTTATCTTATAGAACTCAAGGTTCCCGTGCTGGGAAAACAGGTTTTGCAGCTGTTTGAGCTAAGATTTCCAAGTTATTCACATAATGAAAACCTATACTTTGTTTCGGTCGAGTTCCCCATTCAAATGCATGTAACAGTGAGAAACGCACTGTCTTGGCGAAAGAAAGCGTTTTTGTACAACTTCATAGAAATAGCTGTAACTTTTGATAGAAGACTCGGATACACATGTTTATGGCTTTATCTTATAGAACTCAAGGTTCCCGTGCTGGGAAAACAGGTTTTGCAGCTGTTTGAGCTAAGATTTCCAAGTTATTCACATAATGAAAACCTATACTTTGTTTCGGTCGAGTTCCCCATTCAAATGCATGTAACAGTGAGAAACGCACTGTCTTGGCGAAAGAAAGCGTTTTTGTACAACTTCATAGAAATAGCTGTAACTTTTGATAGAAGACTCGGATACACATGTTTATGGCTTTATCTTATAGAACTCAAGGTTCCCGTGCTGGGAAAACAGGTTTTGCAGCTGTTTGAGCTAAGATTTCCAAGTTATTCACATAATGAAAACCTATACTTTGTTTCGGTCGAGTTCCCCATTCAAATGCATGTAACAGTGAGAAACGCACTGTCTTGGCGAAAGAAAGCGTTTTTGTACAACTTCATAGAAATAGCTGTAACTTTTGATAGAAGACTCGGATACACATGTTTATGGCTTTATCTTATAGAACTCAAGGTTCCCGTGCTGGGAAAACAGGTTTTGCAGCTGTTTGAGCTAAGATTTCCAAGTTATTCACATAATGAAAACCTATACTTTGTTTCGGTCGAGATCCCCATTCAAATGCATGTAACAGTGAGAAACGCACTGTCTTGGCGAAAGAAAGCGTTTTTGTACAACTTCATAGAAATAGCTGTAACTTTTGATAGAAGACTCGGATACACATGTTTATGGCTTTATCTTATAGAACTCAAGGTTCCCGTGCTGGGAAAACAGGTTTTGCAGCTGTTTGAGCTAAGATTTCCAAGTTATTCACATAATGAAAACCTATACTTTGTTTCGGTCGAGTTCCCCATTCAAATGCATGTAACAGTGAGAAACGCACTGTCTTGGCGAAAGAAAGCGTTTTTGTACAACTTCATAGAAATAGCTGTAACTTTTGATAGAAGACTCGGATACACATGTTTATGGCTTTATCTTATAGAACTCAAGGTTCCCGTGCTGGGAAAACAGGTTTTGCAGCTGTTTGAGCTAAGATTTCCAAGTTATTCACATAATGAAAACCTATACTTTGTTTCGGTCGAGATCCCCATTCAAATGCATGTAACAGTGAGAAACGCACTGTCTTGGCGAAAGAAAGCGTTTTTGTACAACTTCATAGAAATAGCTGTAACTTTTGATAGAAGACTCGGATACACATGTTTATGGCTTTATCTTATAGAACTCAAGGTCTCCGTGCTGGGAAAACAGGTTTTGCAGCTGTTTGAGCTAAGATTTCCAAGTTATTCACATAATGAAAACCTATACTTTGTTTCGGTCGAGTTCCCCATTCAAATGCATGTAACAGTGAGAAACGCACTGTCTTGGCGAAAGAAAGCGTTTTTGTACAACTTCATAGAAATAGCTGTAACTTTTGATAGAAGACTCGGATACACATCTTTATGGCTTTATCTTATAGAACTCAAGGTTCCCGTGCTGGGAAAACAGGTTTTGCAGCTGTTTGAGCTAAGATTTCCAAGTTATTCACATAATGAAAACCTATACTTTGTTTCGGTCGAGTTCCCCATTCAAATGCATGTAACAGTGAGAAACGCACTGTCTTGGCGAAAGAAAGCGTTTTTGTACAACTTCATAGAAATAGCTGTAACTTTTGATAGAAGACTCGGATACACATGTTTATGGCTTTATCTTATAGAACTCAAGGTTCCCGTGCTGGGAAAACAGGTTTTGCAGCTGTTTGAGCTAAGATTTCCAAGTTATTCACATAATGAAAACCTATACTTTGTTTCGGTCGAGTTCCCCATTCAAATGCATGTAACAGTGAGAAACGCACTGTCTTGGCGAAAGAAAGCGTTTTTGTACAACTTCATAGAAATAGCTGTAACTTTTGATAGAAGACTCGGATACACATGTTTATGGCTTTATCTTATAGAACTCAAGGTTCCCGTGCTGGGAAAACAGGTTTTGCAGCTGTTTGAGCTAAGATTTCCAAGTTATTCACATAATGAAAACCTATACTTTGTTTCGGTCGAGTTCCCCATTCAAATGCATGTAACAGTGAGAAACGCACTGTCTTGGCGAAAGAAAGCGTTTTTGTACAACTTCATAGAAATAGCTGTAACTTTTGATAGAAGACTCGGATACACATGTTTATGGCTTTATCTTATAGAACTCAAGGTTCCCGTGCTGGGAAAACAGGTTTTGCAGCTGTTTGAGCTAAGATTTCCAAGTTATTCACATAATGAAAACCTATACTTTGTTTCGGTCGAGTTCCCCATTCAAATGCATGTAACAGTGAGAAACGCACTGTCTTGGCGAAAGAAAGCGTTTTTGTACAACTTCATAGAAATAGCTGTAACTTTTGATAGAAGACTCGGATACACATGTTTATGGCTTTATCTTATAGAACTCAAGGTTCCCGTGCTGGGAAAACAGGTTTTGCAGCTGTTTGAGCTAAGATTTCCAAGTTATTCACATAATGAAAACCTATACTTTGTTTCGGTCGAGTTCCCCATTCAAATGCATGTAACAGTGAGAAACGCACTGTCTTGGCGAAAGAAAGCGTTTTTGTACAACTTCATAGAAATAGCTGTAACTTTTGATAGAAGACTCGGATACACATGTTTATGGCTTTATCTTATAGAACTCAAGGTTCCCGTGCTGGGAAAACAGGTTTTGCAGCTGTTTGAGCTAAGATTTCCAAGTTATTCACATAATGAAAACCTATACTTTGTTTCGGTCGAGTTCCCCATTCAAATGCATGTAACAGTGAGAAACGCACTGTCTTGGCGAAAGAAAGCGTTTTTGTACAACTTCATAGAAATAGCTATAACTTTTGATAGAAGACTCGGATACACATGTTTATGGCTTTATCTTATAGAACTCAAGGTTCCCGTGCTGGGAAAACAGGTTTTGCAGCTGTTTGAGCTAAGATTTCCAAGTTATTCACATAATGAAAACCTATACTTTGTTTCGGTCGAGATCCCCATTCAAATGCATGTAACAGTGAGAAACGCACTGTCTTGGCGAAAGAAAGCGTTTTTGTACAACTTCATAGAAATAGCTGTAACTTTTGATAGAAGACTCGGATACACATGTTTATGGCTTTATCTTATAGAACTCAAGGTCTCCGTGCTGGGAAAACAGGTTTTGCAGCTGTTTGAGCTAAGATTTCCAAGTTATTCACATAATGAAAACCTATACTTTGTTTCGGTCGAGTTCCCCATTCAAATGCATGTAACAGTGAGAAACGCACTGTCTTGGCGAAAGAAAGCGTTTTTGTACAACTTCATAGAAATAGCTGTAACTTTTGATAGAAGACTCGGATACACATGTTTATGGCTTTATCTTATAGAACTCAAGGTCTCCGTGCTGGGAAAACAGGTTTTGCAGCTGTTTGAGCTAAGATTTCCAAGTTATTCACATAATGAAAACCTATACTTTGTTTCGGTCGAGTTCCCCATTCAAATGCATGTAACAGTGAGAAACGCACTGTCTTGGCGAAAGAAAGCGTTTTTGTACAACTTCATAGAAATAGCTGTAACTTTTGATAGAAGACTCGGATACACATGTTTATGGCTTTATCTTATAGAACTCAAGGTTCCCGTGCTGGGAAAACAGGTTTTGCAGCTGTTTGAGCTAAGATTTCCAAGTTATTCACATAATGAAAACCTATACTTTGTTTCGGTCGAGATCCCCATTCAAATGCATGTAACAGTGAGAAACGCACTGTCTTGGCGAAAGAAAGCGTTTTTGTACAACTTCATAGAAATAGCTGTAACTTTTGATAGAAGACTCGGATACACATGTTTATGGCTTTATCTTATAGAACTCAAGGTTCCCGTGCTGGGAAAACAGGTTTTGCAGCTGTTTGAGCTAAGATTTCCAAGTTATTCACATAATGAAAACCTATACTTTGTTTCGGTCGAGATCCCCATTCAAATGCATGTAACAGTGAGAAACGCACTGTCTTGGCGAAAGAAAGCGTTTTTGTACAACTTCATAGAAATAGCTGTAACTTTTGATAGAAGACTCAGATACACATGTTTATGGCTTTATCTTATAGAACTCAAGGTCTCCGTGCTGGGAAAACAGGTTTTGCAGCTGTTTGAGCTAAGATTTCCAAGTTATTCACATAATGAAAACCTATACTTTGTTTCGGTCGAGTTCCCCATTCAAATGCATGTAACAGTGAGAAACGCACTGTCTTGGCGAAAGAAAGCGTTTTTGTACAACTTCATAGAAATAGCTGTAACTTTTGATAGAAGACTCGGATACACATGTTTATGGCTTTATCTTATAGAACTCAAGGTCTCCGTGCTGGGAAAACAGGTTTTGCAGCTGTTTGAGCTAAGATTTCCAAGTTATTCACATAATGAAAACCTATACTTTGTTTCGGTCGAGTTCCCCATTCAAATGCATGTAACAGTGAGAAACGCACTGTCTTGGCGAAAGAAAGCGTTTTTGTACAACTTCATAGAAATAGCTGTAACTTTTGATAGAAGACTCGGATACACATGTTTATGGCTTTATCTTATAGAACTCAAGGTTCCCGTGCTGGGAAAACAGGTTTTGCAGCTGTTTGAGCTAAGATTTCCAAGTTATTCACATAATGAAAACCTATACTTTGTTTCGGTCGAGTTCCCCATTCAAATGCATGTAACAGTGAGAAACGCACTGTCTTGGCGAAAGAAAGCGTTTTTGTACAACTTCATAGAAATAGCTGTAACTTTTGATAGAAGACTCGGATACACATGTTTATGGCTTTATCTTATAGAACTCAAGGTTCCCGTGCTGGGAAAACAGGTTTTGCAGCTGTTTGAGCTAAGATTTCCAAGTTATTCACATAATGAAAACCTATACTTTGTTTCGGTCGAGATCCCCATTCAAATGCATGTAACAGTGAGAAACGCACTGTCTTGGCGAAAGAAAGCGTTTTTGTACAACTTCATAGAAATAGCTGTAACTTTTGATAGAAGACTCGGATACACATGTTTATGGCTTTATCTTATAGAACTCAAGGTTCCCGTGCTGGGAAAACAGGTTTTGCAGCTGTTTGAGCTAAGATTTCCAAGTTATTCACATAATGAAAACCTATACTTTGTTTCGGTCGAGTTCCCCATTCAAATGCATGTAACAGTGAGAAACGCACTGTCTTGGCGAAAGAAAGCGTTTTTGTACAACTTCATAGAAATAGCTGTAACTTTTGATAGAAGACTCGGATACACATGTTTATGGCTTTATCTTATAGAACTCAAGGTTCCCGTGCTGGGAAAACAGGTTTTGCAGCTGTTTGAGCTAAGATTTCCAAGTTATTCACATAATGAAAACCTATACTTTGTTTCGGTCGAGTTCCCCATTCAAATGCATGTAACAGTGAGAAACGCACTGTCTTGGCGAAAGAAAGCGTTTTTGTACAACTTCATAGAAATAGCTGTAACTTTTGATAGAAGACTCGGATACACATCTTTATGGCTTTATCTTATAGAACTCAAGGTTCCCGTGCTGGGAAAACAGGTTTTGCAGCTGTTTGAGCTAAGATTTCCAAGTTATTCACATAATGAAAACCTATACTTTGTTTCGGTCGAGTTCCCCATTCAAATGCATGTAACAGTGAGAAACGCACTGTCTTGGCGAAAGAAAGCGTTTTTGTACAACTTCATAGAAATAGCTGTAACTTTTGATAGAAGACTCGGATACACATGTTTATGGCTTTATCTTATAGAACTCAAGGTTCCCGTGCTGGGAAAACAGGTTTTGCAGCTGTTTGAGCTAAGATTTCCAAGTTATTCACATAATGAAAACCTATACTTTGTTTCGGTCGAGTTCCCCATTCAAATGCATGTAACAGTGAGAAACGCACTGTCTTGGCGAAAGAAAGCGTTTTTGTACAACTTCATAGAAATAGCTGTAACTTTTGATAGAAGACTCGGATACACATGTTTATGGCTTTATCTTATAGAACTCAAGGTTCCCGTGCTGGGAAAACAGGTTTTGCAGCTGTTTGAGCTAAGATTTCCAAGTTATTCACATAATGAAAACCTATACTTTGTTTCGGTCGAGTTCCCCATTCAAATGCATGTAACAGTGAGAAACGCACTGTCTTGGCGAAAGAAAGCGTTTTTGTACAACTTCATAGAAATAGCTGTAACTTTTGATAGAAGACTCGGATACACATGTTTATGGCTTTATCTTATAGAACTCAAGGTTCCCGTGCTGGGAAAACAGGTTTTGCAGCTGTTTGAGCTAAGATTTCCAAGTTATTCACATAATGAAAACCTATACTTTGTTTCGGTCGAGTTCCCCATTCAAATGCATGTAACAGTGAGAAACGCACTGTCTTGGCGAAAGAAAGCGTTTTTGTACAACTTCATAGAAATAGCTGTAACTTTTGATAGAAGACTCGGATACACATGTTTATGGCTTTATCTTATAGAACTCAAGGTTCCCGTGCTGGGAAAACAGGTTTTGCAGCTGTTTGAGCTAAGATTTCCAAGTTATTCACATAATGAAAACCTATACTTTGTTTCGGTCGAGATCCCCATTCAAATGCATGTAACAGTGAGAAACGCACTGTCTTGGCGAAAGAAAGCGTTTTTGTACAACTTCATAGAAATAGCTGTAACTTTTGATAGAAGACTCGGATACACATGTTTATGGCTTTATCTTATAGAACTCAAGGTTCCCGTGCTGGGAAAACAGGTTTTGCAGCTGTTTGAGCTAAGATTTCCAAGTTATTCACATCATGAAAACCTATACTTTGTTTCGGTCGAGTTCCCCATTCAAATGCATGTAACAGTGAGAAACGCACTGTCTTGGCGAAAGAAAGCGTTTTTGTACAACTTCATAGAAATAGCTGTAACTTTTGATAGAAGACTCGGATACACATGTTTATGGCTTTATCTTATAGAACTCAAGGTTCCCGTGCTGGGAAAACAGGTTTTGCAGCTGTTTGAGCTAAGATTTCCAAGTTATTCACATAATGAAAACCTATACTTTGTTTCGGTCGAGTTCCCCATTCAAATGCATGTAACAGTGAGAAACGCACTGTCTTGGCGAAAGAAAGCGTTTTTGTACAACTTCATAGAAATAGCTGTAACTTTTGATAGAAGACTCGGATACACATGTTTATGGCTTTATCTTATAGAACTCAAGGTTCCCGTGCTGGGAAAACAGGTTTTGCAGCTGTTTGAGCTAAGATTTCCAAGTTATTCACATAATGAAAACCTATACTTTGTTTCGGTCGAGTTCCCCATTCAAATGCATGTAACAGTGAGAAACGCACTGTCTTGGCGAAAGAAAGCGTTTTTGTACAACTTCATAGAAATAGCTGTAACTTTTGATAGAAGACTCGGATACACATGTTTATGGCTTTATCTTATAGAACTCAAGGTTCCCGTGCTGGGAAAACAGGTTTTGCAGCTGTTTGAGCTAAGATTTCCAAGTTATTCACATAATGAAAACCTATACTTTGTTTCGGTCGAGTTCCCCATTCAAATGCATGTAACAGTGAGAAACGCACTGTCTTGGCGAAAGAAAGCGTTTTTGTACAACTTCATAGAAATAGCTATAACTTTTGATAGAAGACTCGGATACACATGTTTATGGCTTTATCTTATAGAACTCAAGGTTCCCGTGCTGGGAAAACAGGTTTTGCAGCTGTTTGAGCTAAGATTTCCAAGTTATTCACATAATGAAAACCTATACTTTGTTTCGGTCGAGATCCCCATTCAAATGCATGTAACAGTGAGAAACGCACTGTCTTGGCGAAAGAAAGCGTTTTTGTACAACTTCATAGAAATAGCTGTAACTTTTGATAGAAGACTCGGATACACATGTTTATGGCTTTATCTTATAGAACTCAAGGTCTCCGTGCTGGGAAAACAGGTTTTGCAGCTGTTTGAGCTAAGATTTCCAAGTTATTCACATAATGAAAACCTATACTTTGTTTCGGTCGAGTTCCCCATTCAAATGCATGTAACAGTGAGAAACGCACTGTCTTGGCGAAAGAAAGCGTTTTTGTACAACTTCATAGAAATAGCTGTAACTTTTGATAGAAGACTCGGATACACATGTTTATGGCTTTATCTTATAGAACTCAAGGTCTCCGTGCTGGGAAAACAGGTTTTGCAGCTGTTTGAGCTAAGATTTCCAAGTTATTCACATAATGAAAACCTATACTTTGTTTCGGTCGAGTTCCCCATTCAAATGCATGTAACAGTGAGAAACGCACTGTCTTGGCGAAAGAAAGCGTTTTTGTACAACTTCATAGAAATAGCTGTAACTTTTGATAGAAGACTCGGATACACATGTTTATGGCTTTATCTTATAGAACTCAAGGTTCCCGTGCTGGGAAAACAGGTTTTGCAGCTGTTTGAGCTAAGATTTCCAAGTTATTCACATAATGAAAACCTATACTTTGTTTCGGTCGAGATCCCCATTCAAATGCATGTAACAGTGAGAAACGCACTGTCTTGGCGAAAGAAAGCGTTTTTGTACAACTTCATAGAAATAGCTGTAACTTTTGATAGAAGACTCGGATACACATGTTTATGGCTTTATCTTATAGAACTCAAGGTTCCCGTGCTGGGAAAACAGGTTTTGCAGCTGTTTGAGCTAAGATTTCCAAGTTATTCACATAATGAAAACCTATACTTTGTTTCGGTCGAGATCCCCATTCAAATGCATGTAACAGTGAGAAACGCACTGTCTTGGCGAAAGAAAGCGTTTTTGTACAACTTCATAGAAATAGCTGTAACTTTTGATAGAAGACTCAGATACACATGTTTATGGCTTTATCTTATAGAACTCAAGGTCTCCGTGCTGGGAAAACAGGTTTTGCAGCTGTTTGAGCTAAGATTTCCAAGTTATTCACATAATGAAAACCTATACTTTGTTTCGGTCGAGTTCCCCATTCAAATGCATGTAACAGTGAGAAACGCACTGTCTTGGCGAAAGAAAGCGTTTTTGTACAACTTCATAGAAATAGCTGTAACTTTTGATAGAAGACTCGGATACACATGTTTATGGCTTTATCTTATAGAACTCAAGGTCTCCGTGCTGGGAAAACAGGTTTTGCAGCTGTTTGAGCTAAGATTTCCAAGTTATTCACATAATGAAAACCTATACTTTGTTTCGGTCGAGTTCCCCATTCAAATGCATGTAACAGTGAGAAACGCACTGTCTTGGCGAAAGAAAGCGTTTTTGTACAACTTCATAGAAATAGCTGTAACTTTTGATAGAAGACTCGGATACACATGTTTATGGCTTTATCTTATAGAACTCAAGGTTCCCGTGCTGGGAAAACAGGTTTTGCAGCTGTTTGAGCTAAGATTTCCAAGTTATTCACATAATGAAAACCTATACTTTGTTTCGGTCGAGTTCCCCATTCAAATGCATGTAACAGTGAGAAACGCACTGTCTTGGCGAAAGAAAGCGTTTTTGTACAACTTCATAGAAATAGCTGTAACTTTTGATAGAAGACTCGGATACACATGTTTATGGCTTTATCTTATAGAACTCAAGGTTCCCGTGCTGGGAAAACAGGTTTTGCAGCTGTTTGAGCTAAGATTTCCAAGTTATTCACATAATGAAAACCTATACTTTGTTTCGGTCGAGATCCCCATTCAAATGCATGTAACAGTGAGAAACGCACTGTCTTGGCGAAAGAAAGCGTTTTTGTACAACTTCATAGAAATAGCTGTAACTTTTGATAGAACACTCGGATACACATGTTTATGGCTTTATCTTATAGAACTCAAGGTTCCCGTGCTGGGAAAACAGGTTTTGCAGCTGTTTGAGCTAAGATTTCCAAGTTATTCACATAATGAAAACCTATACTTTGTTTCGGTCGAGTTCCCCATTCAAATGCATGTAACAGTGAGAAACGCACTGTCTTGGCGAAAGAAAGCGTTTTTGTACAACTTCATAGAAATAGCTGTAACTTTTGATAGAAGACTCGGATACACATGTTTATGGCTTTATCTTATAGAACTCAAGGTCTCCGTGCTGGGAAAACAGGTTTTGCAGCTGTTTGAGCTAAGATTTCCAAGTTATTCACATAATGAAAACCTATACTTTGTTTCGGTCGAGTTCCCCATTCAAATGCATGTAACAGTGAGAAACGCACTGTCTTGGCGAAAGAAAGCGTTTTTGTACAACTTCATAGAAATAGCTGTAACTTTTGATAGAAGACTCGGATACACATGTTTATGGCTTTATCTTATAGAACTCAAGGTTCCCGTGCTGGGAAAACAGGTTTTGCAGCTGTTTGAGCTAAGATTTCCAAGTTATTCACATAATGAAAACCTATACTTTGTTTCGGTCGAGATCCCCATTCAAATGCATGTAACAGTGAGAAACGCACTGTCTTGGCGAAAGAAAGCGTTTTTGTACAACTTCATAGAAATAGCTGTAACTTTTGATAGAAGACTCGGATACACATGTTTATGGCTTTATCTTATAGAACTCAAGGTTCCCGTGCTGGGAAAACAGGTTTTGCAGCTGTTTGAGCTAAGATTTCCAAGTTATTCACATAATGAAAACCTATACTTTGTTTCGGTCGAGTTCCCCATTCAAATGCATGTAACAGTGAGAAACGCACTGTCTTGGCGAAAGAAAGCGTTTTTGTACAACTTCATAGAAATAGCTGTAACTTTTGATAGAAGACTCGGATACACATGTTTATGGCTTTATCTTATAGAACTCAAGGTCTCCGTGCTGGGAAAACAGGTTTTGCAGCTGTTTGAGCTAAGATTTCCAAGTTATTCACATAATGAAAACCTATACTTTGTTTCGGTCGAGTTCCCCATTCAAATGCATGTAACAGTGAGAAACGCACTGTCTTGGCGAAAGAAAGCGTTTTTGTACAACTTCATAGAAATAGCTGTAACTTTTGATAGAAGACTCGGATACACATGTTTATGGCTTTATCTTATAGAACTCAAGGTTCCCGTGCTGGGAAAACAGGTTTTGCAGCTGTTTGAGCTAAGATTTCCAAGTTATTCACATAATGAAAACCTATACTTTGTTTCGGTCGAGTTCCCCATTCAAATGCATGTAACAGTGAGAAACGCACTGTCTTGGCGAAAGAAAGCGTTTTTGTACAACTTCATAGAAATAGCTGTAACTTTTGATAGAAGACTCGGATACACATCTTTATGGCTTTATCTTATAGAACTCAAGGTTCCCGTGCTGGGAAAACAGGTTTTGCAGCTGTTTGAGCTAAGATTTCCAAGTTATTCACATAATGAAAACCTATACTTTGTTTCGGTCGAGTTCCCCATTCAAATGCATGTAACAGTGAGAAACGCACTGTCTTGGCGAAAGAAAGCGTTTTTGTACAACTTCATAGAAATAGCTGTAACTTTTGATAGAAGACTCGGATACACATGTTTATGGCTTTATCTTATAGAACTCAAGGTTCCCGTGCTGGGAAAACAGGTTTTGCAGCTGTTTGAGCTAAGATTTCCAAGTTATTCACATAATGAAAACCTATACTTTGTTTCGGTCGAGTTCCCCATTCAAATGCATGTAACAGTGAGAAACGCACTGTCTTGGCGAAAGAAAGCGTTTTTGTACAACTTCATAGAAATAGCTGTAACTTTTGATAGAAGACTCGGATACACATGTTTATGGCTTTATCTTATAGAACTCAAGGTTCCCGTGCTGGGAAAACAGGTTTTGCAGCTGTTTGAGCTAAGATTTCCAAGTTATTCACATAATGAAAACCTATACTTTGTTTCGGTCGAGTTCCCCATTCAAATGCATGTAACAGTGAGAAACGCACTGTCTTGGCGAAAGAAAGCGTTTTTGTACAACTTCATAGAAATAGCTGTAACTTTTGATAGAAGACTCGGATACACATGTTTATGGCTTTATCTTATAGAACTCAAGGTTCCCGTGCTGGGAAAACAGGTTTTGCAGCTGTTTGAGCTAAGATTTCCAAGTTATTCACATAATGAAAACCTATACTTTGTTTCGGTCGAGTTCCCCATTCAAATGCATGTAACAGTGAGAAACGCACTGTCTTGGCGAAAGAAAGCGTTTTTGTACAACTTCATAGAAATAGCTGTAACTTTTGATAGAAGACTCGGATACACATGTTTATGGCTTTATCTTATAGAACTCAAGGTTCCCGTGCTGGGAAAACAGGTTTTGCAGCTGTTTGAGCTAAGATTTCCAAGTTATTCACATAATGAAAACCTATACTTTGTTTCGGTCGAGTTCCCCATTCAAATGCATGTAACAGTGAGAAACGCACTGTCTTGGCGAAAGAAAGCGTTTTTGTACAACTTCATAGAAATAGCTATAACTTTTGATAGAAGACTCGGATACACATGTTTATGGCTTTATCTTATAGAACTCAAGGTTCCCGTGCTGGGAAAACAGGTTTTGCAGCTGTTTGAGCTAAGATTTCCAAGTTATTCACATAATGAAAACCTATACTTTGTTTCGGTCGAGATCCCCATTCAAATGCATGTAACAGTGAGAAACGCACTGTCTTGGCGAAAGAAAGCGTTTTTGTACAACTTCATAGAAATAGCTGTAACTTTTGATAGAAGACTCGGATACACATGTTTATGGCTTTATCTTATAGAACTCAAGGTCTCCGTGCTGGGAAAACAGGTTTTGCAGCTGTTTGAGCTAAGATTTCCAAGTTATTCACATAATGAAAACCTATACTTTGTTTCGGTCGAGTTCCCCATTCAAATGCATGTAACAGTGAGAAACGCACTGTCTTGGCGAAAGAAAGCGTTTTTGTACAACTTCATAGAAATAGCTGTAACTTTTGATAGAAGACTCGGATACACATGTTTATGGCTTTATCTTATAGAACTCAAGGTCTCCGTGCTGGGAAAACAGGTTTTGCAGCTGTTTGAGCTAAGATTTCCAAGTTATTCACATAATGAAAACCTATACTTTGTTTCGGTCGAGTTCCCCATTCAAATGCATGTAACAGTGAGAAACGCACTGTCTTGGCGAAAGAAAGCGTTTTTGTACAACTTCATAGAAATAGCTGTAACTTTTGATAGAAGACTCGGATACACATGTTTATGGCTTTATCTTATAGAACTCAAGGTTCCCGTGCTGGGAAAACAGGTTTTGCAGCTGTTTGAGCTAAGATTTCCAAGTTATTCACATAATGAAAACCTATACTTTGTTTCGGTCGAGATCCCCATTCAAATGCATGTAACAGTGAGAAACGCACTGTCTTGGCGAAAGAAAGCGTTTTTGTACAACTTCATAGAAATAGCTGTAACTTTTGATAGAAGACTCGGATACACATGTTTATGGCTTTATCTTATAGAACTCAAGGTTCCCGTGCTGGGAAAACAGGTTTTGCAGCTGTTTGAGCTAAGATTTCCAAGTTATTCACATAATGAAAACCTATACTTTGTTTCGGTCGAGATCCCCATTCAAATGCATGTAACAGTGAGAAACGCACTGTCTTGGCGAAAGAAAGCGTTTTTGTACAACTTCATAGAAATAGCTGTAACTTTTGATAGAAGACTCAGATACACATGTTTATGGCTTTATCTTATAGAACTCAAGGTCTCCGTGCTGGGAAAACAGGTTTTGCAGCTGTTTGAGCTAAGATTTCCAAGTTATTCACATAATGAAAACCTATACTTTGTTTCGGTCGAGTTCCCCATTCAAATGCATGTAACAGTGAGAAACGCACTGTCTTGGCGAAAGAAAGCGTTTTTGTACAACTTCATAGAAATAGCTGTAACTTTTGATAGAAGACTCGGATACACATGTTTATGGCTTTATCTTATAGAACTCAAGGTCTCCGTGCTGGGAAAACAGGTTTTGCAGCTGTTTGAGCTAAGATTTCCAAGTTATTCACATAATGAAAACCTATACTTTGTTTCGGTCGAGTTCCCCATTCAAATGCATGTAACAGTGAGAAACGCACTGTCTTGGCGAAAGAAAGCGTTTTTGTACAACTTCATAGAAATAGCTGTAACTTTTGATAGAAGACTCGGATACACATGTTTATGGCTTTATCTTATAGAACTCAAGGTTCCCGTGCTGGGAAAACAGGTTTTGCAGCTGTTTGAGCTAAGATTTCCAAGTTATTCACATAATGAAAACCTATACTTTGTTTCGGTCGAGTTCCCCATTCAAATGCATGTAACAGTGAGAAACGCACTGTCTTGGCGAAAGAAAGCGTTTTTGTACAACTTCATAGAAATAGCTGTAACTTTTGATAGAAGACTCGGATACACATGTTTATGGCTTTATCTTATAGAACTCAAGGTTCCCGTGCTGGGAAAACAGGTTTTGCAGCTGTTTGAGCTAAGATTTCCAAGTTATTCACATAATGAAAACCTATACTTTGTTTCGGTCGAGATCCCCATTCAAATGCATGTAACAGTGAGAAACGCACTGTCTTGGCGAAAGAAAGCGTTTTTGTACAACTTCATAGAAATAGCTGTAACTTTTGATAGAAGACTCGGATACACATGTTTATGGCTTTATCTTATAGAACTCAAGGTTCCCGTGCTGGGAAAACAGGTTTTGCAGCTGTTTGAGCTAAGATTTCCAAGTTATTCACATAATGAAAACCTATACTTTGTTTCGGTCGAGTTCCCCATTCAAATGCATGTAACAGTGAGAAACGCACTGTCTTGGCGAAAGAAAGCGTTTTTGTACAACTTCATAGAAATAGCTGTAACTTTTGATAGAAGACTCGGATACACATCTTTATGGCTTTATCTTATAGAACTCAAGGTTCCCGTGCTGGGAAAACAGGTTTTGCAGCTGTTTGAGCTAAGATTTCCAAGTTATTCACATAATGAAAACCTATACTTTGTTTCGGTCGAGTTCCCCATTCAAATGCATGTAACAGTGAGAAACGCACTGTCTTGGCGAAAGAAAGCGTTTTTGTACAACTTCATAGAAATAGCTGTAACTTTTGATAGAAGACTCGGATACACATGTTTATGGCTTTATCTTATAGAACTCAAGGTTCCCGTGCTGGGAAAACAGGTTTTGCAGCTGTTTGAGCTAAGATTTCCAAGTTATTCACATAATGAAAACCTATACTTTGTTTCGGTCGAGTTCCCCATTCAAATGCATGTAACAGTGAGAAACGCACTGTCTTGGCGAAAGAAAGCGTTTTTGTACAACTTCATAGAAATAGCTGTAACTTTTGATAGAAGACTCGGATACACATGTTTATGGCTTTATCTTATAGAACTCAAGGTTCCCGTGCTGGGAAAACAGGTTTTGCAGCTGTTTGAGCTAAGATTTCCAAGTTATTCACATAATGAAAACCTATACTTTGTTTCGGTCGAGTTCCCCATTCAAATGCATGTAACAGTGAGAAACGCACTGTCTTGGCGAAAGAAAGCGTTTTTGTACAACTTCATAGAAATAGCTGTAACTTTTGATAGAAGACTCGGATACACATGTTTATGGCTTTATCTTATAGAACTCAAGGTTCCCGTGCTGGGAAAACAGGTTTTGCAGCTGTTTGAGCTAAGATTTCCAAGTTATTCACATAATGAAAACCTATACTTTGTTTCGGTCGAGATCCCCATTCAAATGCATGTAACAGTGAGAAACGCACTGTCTTGGCGAAAGAAAGCGTTTTTGTACAACTTCATAGAAATAGCTGTAACTTTTGATAGAAGACTCGGATACACATGTTTATGGCTTTATCTTATAGAACTCAAGGTTCCCGTGCTGGGAAAACAGGTTTTGCAGCTGTTTGAGCTAAGATTTCCAAGTTATTCACATAATGAAAACCTATACTTTGTTTCGGTCGAGTTCCCCATTCAAATGCATGTAACAGTGAGAAACGCACTGTCTTGGCGAAAGAAAGCGTTTTTGTACAACTTCATAGAAATAGCTGTAACTTTTGATAGAAGACTCGGATACACATGTTTATGGCTTTATCTTATAGAACTCAAGGTTCCCGTGCTGGGAAAACAGGTTTTGCAGCTGTTTGAGCTAAGATTTCCAAGTTATTCACATAATGAAAACCTATACTTTGTTTCGGTCGAGATCCCCATTCAAATGCATGTAACAGTGAGAAACGCACTGTCTTGGCGAAAGAAAGCGTTTTTGTACAACTTCATAGAAATAGCTGTAACTTTTGATAGAAGACTCGGATACACATGTTTATGGCTTTATCTTATAGAACTCAAGGTTCCCGTGCTGGGAAAACAGGTTTTGCAGCTGTTTGAGCTAAGATTTCCAAGTTATTCACATAATGAAAACCTATACTTTGTTTCGGTCGAGTTCCCCATTCAAATGCATGTAACAGTGAGAAACGCACTGTCTTGGCGAAAGAAAGCGTTTTTGTACAACTTCATAGAAATAGCTGTAACTTTTGATAGAAGACTCGGATACACATGTTTATGGCTTTATCTTATAGAACTCAAGGTTCCCGTGCTGGGAAAACAGGTTTTGCAGCTGTTTGAGCTAAGATTTCCAAGTTATTCACATAATGAAAACCTATACTTTGTTTCGGTCGAGATCCCCATTCAAATGCATGTAACAGTGAGAAACGCACTGTCTTGGCGAAAGAAAGCGTTTTTGTACAACTTCATAGAAATAGCTGTAACTTTTGATAGAAGACTCGGATACACATGTTTATGGCTTTATCTTATAGAACTCAAGGTCTCCGTGCTGGGAAAACAGGTTTTGCAGCTGTTTGAGCTAAGATTTCCAAGTTATTCACATAATGAAAACCTATACTTTGTTTCGGTCGAGTTCCCCATTCAAATGCATGTAACAGTGAGAAACGCACTGTCTTGGCGAAAGAAAGCGTTTTTGTACAACTTCATAGAAATAGCTGTAACTTTTGATAGAAGACTCGGATACACATCTTTATGGCTTTATCTTATAGAACTCAAGGTTCCCGTGCTGGGAAAACAGGTTTTGCAGCTGTTTGAGCTAAGATTTCCAAGTTATTCACATAATGAAAACCTATACTTTGTTTCGGTCGAGTTCCCCATTCAAATGCATGTAACAGTGAGAAACGCACTGTCTTGGCGAAAGAAAGCGTTTTTGTACAACTTCATAGAAATAGCTGTAACTTTTGATAGAAGACTCGGATACACATGTTTATGGCTTTATCTTATAGAACTCAAGGTCTCCGTGCTGGGAAAACAGGTTTTGCAGCTGTTTGAGCTAAGATTTCCAAGTTATTCACATAATGAAAACCTATACTTTGTTTCGGTCGAGTTCCCCATTCAAATGCATGTAACAGTGAGAAACGCACTGTCTTGGCGAAAGAAAGCGTTTTTGTACAACTTCATAGAAATAGCTGTAACTTTTGATAGAAGACTCGGATACACATGTTTATGGCTTTATCTTATAGAACTCAAGGTTCCCGTGCTGGGAAAACAGGTTTTGCAGCTGTTTGAGCTAAGATTTCCAAGTTATTCACATAATGAAAACCTATACTTTGTTTCGGTCGAGTTCCCCATTCAAATGCATGTAACAGTGAGAAACGCACTGTCTTGGCGAAAGAAAGCGTTTTTGTACAACTTCATAGAAATAGCTGTAACTTTTGATAGAAGACTCGGATACACATGTTTATGGCTTTATCTTATAGAACTCAAGGTTCCCGTGCTGGGAAAACAGGTTTTGCAGCTGTTTGAGCTAAGATTTCCAAGTTATTCACATAATGAAAACCTATACTTTGTTTCGGTCGAGATCCCCATTCAAATGCATGTAACAGTGAGAAACGCACTGTCTTGGCGAAAGAAAGCGTTTTTGTACAACTTCATAGAAATAGCTGTAACTTTTGATAGAAGACTCGGATACACATGTTTATGGCTTTATCTTATAGAACTCAAGGTCTCCGTGCTGGGAAAACAGGTTTTGCAGCTGTTTGAGCTAAGATTTCCAAGTTATTCACATAATGAAAACCTATACTTTGTTTCGGTCGAGTTCCCCATTCAAATGCATGTAACAGTGAGAAACGCACTGTCTTGGCGAAAGAAAGCGTTTTTGTACAACTTCATAGAAATAGCTGTAACTTTTGATAGAAGACTCGGATACACATGTTTATGGCTTTATCTTATAGAACTCAAGGTTCCCGTGCTGGGAAAACAGGTTTTGCAGCTGTTTGAGCTAAGATTTCCAAGTTATTCACATAATGAAAACCTATACTTTGTTTCGGTCGAGATCCCCATTCAAATGCATGTAACAGTGAGAAACGCACTGTCTTGGCGAAAGAAAGCGTTTTTGTACAACTTCATAGAAATAGCTGTAACTTTTGATAGAAGACTCGGATACACATGTTTATGGCTTTATCTTATAGAACTCAAGGTTCCCGTGCTGGGAAAACAGGTTTTGCAGCTGTTTGAGCTAAGATTTCCAAGTTATTCACATAATGAAAACCTATACTTTGTTTCGGTCGAGTTCCCCATTCAAATGCATGTAACAGTGAGAAACGCACTGTCTTGGCGAAAGAAAGCGTTTTTGTACAACTTCATAGAAATAGCTGTAACTTTTGATAGAAGACTCGGATACACATGTTTATGGCTTTATCTTATAGAACTCAAGGTTCCCGTGCTGGGAAAACAGGTTTTGCAGCTGTTTGAGCTAAGATTTCCAAGTTATTCACATAATGAAAACCTATACTTTGTTTCGGTCGAGTTCCCCATTCAAATGCATGTAACAGTGAGAAACGCACTGTCTTGGCGAAAGAAAGCGTTTTTGTACAACTTCATAGAAATAGCTGTAACTTTTGATAGAAGACTCGGATACACATGTTTATGGCTTTATCTTATAGAACTCAAGGTTCCCGTGCTGGGAAAACAGGTTTTGCAGCTGTTTGAGCTAAGATTTCCAAGTTATTCACATAATGAAAACCTATACTTTGTTTCGGTCGAGTTCCCCATTCAAATGCATGTAACAGTGAGAAACGCACTGTCTTGGCGAAAGAAAGCGTTTTTGTACAACTTCATAGAAATAGCTGTAACTTTTGATAGAAGACTCGGATACACATGTTTATGGCTTTATCTTATAGAACTCAAGGTTCCCGTGCTGGGAAAACAGGTTTTGCAGCTGTTTGAGCTAAGATTTCCAAGTTATTCACATAATGAAAACCTATACTTTGTTTCGGTCGAGTTCCCCATTCAAATGCATGTAACAGTGAGAAACGCACTGTCTTGGCGAAAGAAAGCGTTTTTGTACAACTTCATAGAAATAGCTGTAACTTTTGATAGAAGACTCGGATACACATGTTTATGGCTTTATCTTATAGAACTCAAGGTCTCCGTGCTGGGAAAACAGGTTTTGCAGCTGTTTGAGCTAAGATTTCCAAGTTATTCACATAATGAAAACCTATACTTTGTTTCGGTCGAGTTCCCCATTCAAATGCATGTAACAGTGAGAAACGCACTGTCTTGGCGAAAGAAAGCGTTTTGTACAACTTCATAGAAATAGCTGTAACTTTTGATAGAAGACTCGGATACACATGTTTATGGCTTTATCTTATAGAACTCAAGGTTCCCGTGCTGGGAAAACAGGTTTTGCAGCTGTTTGAGCTAAGATTTCCAAGTTATTCACATAATGAAAACCTATACTTTGTTTCGGTCGAGTTCCCCATTCAAATGCATGTAACAGTGAGAAACGCACTGTCTTGGCGAAAGAAAGCGTTTTTGTACAACTTCATAGAAATAGCTGTAACTTTTGATAGAAGACTCGGATACACATGTTTATGGCTTTATCTTATAGAACTCAAAGGTCTCCGTGCTGGGAAAACAGGTTTTGCAGCTGTTTGAGCTAAGATTTCCAAGTTATTCACATAATGAAAACCTATACTTTGTTTCGGTCGAGTTCCCCATTCAAATGCATGTAACAGTGAGAAACGCACTGTCTTGGCGAAAGAAAGCGTTTTTGTACAACTTCATAGAAATAGCTGTAACTTTTGATAGAAGACTCGGATACACATGTTTATGGCTTTATCTTATAGAACTCAAGGTTCCCGTGCTGGGAAAACAGGTTTTGCAGCTGTTTGAGCTAAGATTTCCAAGTTATTCACATAATGAAAACCTATACTTTGTTTCGGTCGAGTTCCCCATTCAAATGCATGTAACAGTGAGAAACGCACTGTCTTGGCGAAAGAAAGCGTTTTGTACAACTTCATAGAAATAGCTGTAACTTTTGATAGAAGACTCGGATACACATGTTTATGGCTTTATCTTATAGAACTCAAGGTTCCCGTGCTGGGAAAACAGGTTTTGCAGCTGTTTGAGCTAAGATTTCCAAGTTATTCACATAATGAAAACCTATACTTTGTTTCGGTCGAGTTCCCCATTCAAATGCATGTAACAGTGAGAAACGCACTGTCTTGGCGAAAGAAAGCGTTTTTGTACAACTTCATAGAAATAGCTGTAACTTTTGATAGAAGACTCGGATACACATGTTTATGGCTTTATCTTATAGAACTCAAGGTCTCCGTGCTGGGAAAACAGGTTTTGCAGCTGTTTGAGCTAAGATTTCCAAGTTATTCACATAATGAAAACCTATACTTTGTTTCGGTCGAGTTCCCCATTCAAATGCATGTAACAGTGAGAAACGCACTGTCTTGGCGAAAGAAAGCGTTTTTGTACAACTTCATAGAAATAGCTGTAACTTTTGATAGAAGACTCGGATACACATGTTTATGGCTTTATCTTATAGAACTCAAGGTTCCCGTGCTGGGAAAACAGGTTTTGCAGCTGTTTGAGCTAAGATTTCCAAGTTATTCACATAATGAAAACCTATACTTTGTTTCGGTCGAGTTCCCCATTCAAATGCATGTAACAGTGAGAAACGCACTGTCTTGGCGAAAGAAAGCGTTTTTGTACAACTTCATAGAAATAGCTGTAACTTTTGATAGAAGACTCGGATACACATGTTTATGGCTTTATCTTATAGAACTCAAGGTCTCCGTGCTGGGAAAACAGGTTTTGCAGCTGTTTGAGCTAAGATTTCCAAGTTATTCACATAATGAAAACCTATACTTTGTTTCGGTCGAGTTCCCCATTCAAATGCATGTAACAGTGAGAAACGCACTGTCTTGGCGAAAGAAAGCGTTTTTGTACAACTTCATAGAAATAGCTGTAACTTTTGATAGAAGACTCGGATACACATGTTTATGGCTTTATCTTATAGAACTCAAGGTCTCCGTGCTGGGAAAACAGGTTTTGCAGCTGTTTGAGCTAAGATTTCCAAGTTATTCACATAATGAAAACCTATACTTTGTTTCGGTCGAGTTCCCCATTCAAATGCATGTAACAGTGAGAAACGCACTGTCTTGGCGAAAGAAAGCGTTTTTGTACAACTTCATAGAAATAGCTGTAACTTTTGATAGAAGACTCGGATACACATGTTTATGGCTTTATCTTATAGAACTCAAGGTTCCCGTGCTGGGAAAACAGGTTTTGCAGCTGTTTGAGCTAAGATTTCCAAGTTATTCACATAATGAAAACCTATACTTTGTTTCGGTCGAGTTCCCCATTCAAATGCATGTAACAGTGAGAAACGCACTGTCTTGGCGAAAGAAAGCGTTTTTGTACAACTTCATAGAAATAGCTGTAACTTTTGATAGAAGACTCGGATACACATGTTTATGGCTTTATCTTATAGAACTCAAGGTCTCCGTGCTGGGAAAACAGGTTTTGCAGCTGTTTGAGCTAAGATTTCCAAGTTATTCACATAATGAAAACCTATACTTTGTTTCGGTCGAGTTCCCCATTCAAATGCATGTAACAGTGAGAAACGCACTGTCTTGGCGAAAGAAAGCGTTTTTGTACAACTTCATAGAAATAGCTGTAACTTTTGATAGAAGACTCGGATACACATGTTTATGGCTTTATCTTATAGAACTCAAGGTTCCCGTGCTGGGAAAACAGGTTTTGCAGCTGTTTGAGCTAAGATTTCCAAGTTATTCACATAATGAAAACCTATACTTTGTTTCGGTCGAGTTCCCCATTCAAATGCATGTAACAGTGAGAAACGCACTGTCTTGGCGAAAGAAAGCGTTTTTGTACAACTTCATAGAAATAGCTGTAACTTTTGATAGAAGACTCGGATACACATGTTTATGGCTTTATCTTATAGAACTCAAGGTCTCCGTGCTGGGAAAACAGGTTTTGCAGCTGTTTGAGCTAAGATTTCCAAGTTATTCACATAATGAAAACCTATACTTTGTTTCGGTCGAGTTCCCCATTCAAATGCATGTAACAGTGAGAAACGCACTGTCTTGGCGAAAGAAAGCGTTTTTGTACAACTTCATAGAAATAGCTGTAACTTTTGATAGAAGACTCGGATACACATGTTTATGGCTTTATCTTATAGAACTCAAGGTCTCCGTGCTGGGAAAACAGGTTTTGCAGCTGTTTGAGCTAAGATTTCCAAGTTATTCACATAATGAAAAACCTATACTTTGTTTCGGTCGAGTTCCCCATTCAAATGCATGTAACAGTGAGAAACGCACTGTCTTGGCGAAAGAAAGCGTTTTTGTACAACTTCATAGAAATAGCTGTAACTTTTGATAGAAGACTCGGATACACATGTTTATGGCTTTATCTTATAGAACTCAAGGTTCCCGTGCTGGGAAAACAGGTTTTGCAGCTGTTTGAGCTAAGATTTCCAAGTTATTCACATAATGAAAACCTATACTTTGTTTCGGTCGAGTTCCCCATTCAAATGCATGTAACAGTGAGAAACGCACTGTCTTGGCGAAAGAAAGCGTTTTTGTACAACTTCATAGAAATAGCTGTAACTTTTGATAGAAGACTCGGATACACATGTTTATGGCTTTATCTTATAGAACTCAAGGTCTCCGTGCTGGGAAAACAGGTTTTGCAGCTGTTTGAGCTAAGATTTCCAAGTTATTCACATAATGAAAACCTATACTTTGTTTCGGTCGAGTTCCCCATTCAAATGCATGTAACAGTGAGAAACGCACTGTCTTGGCGAAAGAAAGCGTTTTTGTACAACTTCATAGAAATAGCTGTAACTTTTGATAGAAGACTCGGATACACATGTTTATGGCTTTATCTTATAGAACTCAAGGTTCCCGTGCTGGGAAAACAGGTTTTGCAGCTGTTTGAGCTAAGATTTCCAAGTTATTCACATAATGAAAACCTATACTTTGTTTCGGTCGAGTTCCCCATTCAAATGCATGTAACAGTGAGAAACGCACTGTCTTGGCGAAAGAAAGCGTTTTTGTACAACTTCATAGAAATAGCTGTAACTTTTGATAGAAGACTCGGATACACATGTTTATGGCTTTATCTTATAGAACTCAAGGTCTCCGTGCTGGGAAAACAGGTTTTGCAGCTGTTTGAGCTAAGATTTCCAAGTTATTCACATAATGAAAACCTATACTTTGTTTCGGTCGAGTTCCCCATTCAAATGCATGTAACAGTGAGAAACGCACTGTCTTGGCGAAAGAAAGCGTTTTTGTACAACTTCATAGAAATAGCTGTAACTTTTGATAGAAGACTCGGATACACATGTTTATGGCTTTATCTTATAGAACTCAAGGTTCCCGTGCTGGGAAAACAGGTTTTGCAGCTGTTTGAGCTAAGATTTCCAAGTTATTCACATAATGAAAACCTATACTTTGTTTCGGTCGAGTTCCCCATTCAAATGCATGTAACAGTGAGAAACGCACTGTCTTGGCGAAAGAAAGCGTTTTTGTACAACTTCATAGAAATAGCTGTAACTTTTGATAGAAGACTCGGATACACATGTTTATGGCTTTATCTTATAGAACTCAAGGTCTCCGTGCTGGGAAAACAGGTTTTGCAGCTGTTTGAGCTAAGATTTCCAAGTTATTCACATAATGAAAACCTATACTTTGTTTCGGTCGAGTTCCCCATTCAAATGCATGTAACAGTGAGAAACGCACTGTCTTGGCGAAAGAAAGCGTTTTTGTACAACTTCATAGAAATAGCTGTAACTTTTGATAGAAGACTCGGATACACATGTTTATGGCTTTATCTTATAGAACTCAAGGTCTCCGTGCTGGGAAAACAGGTTTTGCAGCTGTTTGAGCTAAGATTTCCAAGTTATTCACATAATGAAAACCTATACTTTGTTTCGGTCGAGTTCCCCATTCAAATGCATGTAACAGTGAGAAACGCACTGTCTTGGCGAAAGAAAGCGTTTTTGTACAACTTCATAGAAATAGCTGTAACTTTTGATAGAAGACTCGGATACACATGTTTATGGCTTTATCTTATAGAACTCAAGGTCTCCGTGCTGGGAAAACAGGTTTTGCAGCTGTTTGAGCTAAGATTTCCAAGTTATTCACATAATGAAAACCTATACTTTGTTTCGGTCGAGTTCCCCATTCAAATGCATGTAACAGTGAGAAACGCACTGTCTTGGCGAAAGAAAGCGTTTTTGTACAACTTCATAGAAATAGCTGTAACTTTTGATAGAAGACTCGGATACACATGTTTATGGCTTTATCTTATAGAACTCAAGGTTCCCGTGCTGGGAAAACAGGTTTTGCAGCTGTTTGAGCTAAGATTTCCAAGTTATTCACATAATGAAAACCTATACTTTGTTTCGGTCGAGTTCCCCATTCAAATGCATGTAACAGTGAGAAACGCACTGTCTTGGCGAAAGAAAGCGTTTTTGTACAACTTCATAGAAATAGCTGTAACTTTTGATAGAAGACTCGGATACACATGTTTATGGCTTTATCTTATAGAACTCAAGGTTCCCGTGCTGGGAAAACAGGTTTTGCAGCTGTTTGAGCTAAGATTTCCAAGTTATTCACATAATGAAAACCTATACTTTGTTTCGGTCGAGTTCCCCATTCAAATGCATGTAACAGTGAGAAACGCACTGTCTTGGCGAAAGAAAGCGTTTTTGTACAACTTCATAGAAATAGCTGTAACTTTTGATAGAAGACTCGGATACACATGTTTATGGCTTTATCTTATAGAACTCAAGGTTCCCGTGCTGGGAAAACAGGTTTTGCAGCTGTTTGAGCTAAGATTTCCAAGTTATTCACATAATGAAAACCTATACTTTGTTTCGGTCGAGTTCCCCATTCAAATGCATGTAACAGTGAGAAACGCACTGTCTTGGCGAAAGAAAGCGTTTTTGTACAACTTCATAGAAATAGCTGTAACTTTTGATAGAAGACTCGGATACACATGTTTATGGCTTTATCTTATAGAACTCAAGGTTCCCCGTGCTGGGAAAACAGGTTTTGCAGCTGTTTGAGCTAAGATTTCCAAGTTATTCACATAATGAAAACCTATACTTTGTTTCGGTCGAGTTCCCCATTCAAATGCATGTAACAGTGAGAAACGCACTGTCTTGGCGAAAGAAAGCGTTTTTGTACAACTTCATAGAAATAGCTGTAACTTTTGATAGAAGACTCGGATACACATGTTTATGGCTTTATCTTATAGAACTCAAGGTCTCCGTGCTGGGAAAACAGGTTTTGCAGCTGTTTGAGCTAAGATTTCCAAGTTATTCACATAATGAAAACCTATACTTTGTTTCGGTCGAGTTCCCCATTCAAATGCATGTAACAGTGAGAAACGCACTGTCTTGGCGAAAGAAAGCGTTTTTGTACAACTTCATAGAAATAGCTGTAACTTTTGATAGAAGACTCGGATACACATGTTTATGGCTTTATCTTATAGAACTCAAGGTTCCCGTGCTGGGAAAACAGGTTTTGCAGCTGTTTGAGCTAAGATTTCCAAGTTATTCACATAATGAAAACCTATACTTTGTTTCGGTCGAGTTCCCCATTCAAATGCATGTAACAGTGAGAAACGCACTGTCTTGGCGAAAGAAAGCGTTTTTGTACAACTTCATAGAAATAGCTGTAACTTTTGATAGAAGACTCGGATACACATGTTTATGGCTTTATCTTATAGAACTCAAGGTCTCCGTGCTGGGAAAACAGGTTTTGCAGCTGTTTGAGCTAAGATTTCCAAGTTATTCACATAATGAAAACCTATACTTTGTTTCGGTCGAGTTCCCCATTCAAATGCATGTAACAGTGAGAAACGCACTGTCTTGGCGAAAGAAAGCGTTTTTGTACAACTTCATAGAAATAGCTGTAACTTTTGATAGAAGACTCGGATACACATGTTTATGGCTTTATCTTATAGAACTCAAGGTTCCCGTGCTGGGAAAACAGGTTTTGCAGCTGTTTGAGCTAAGATTTCCAAGTTATTCACATAATGAAAACCTATACTTTGTTTCGGTCGAGTTCCCCATTCAAATGCATGTAACAGTGAGAAACGCACTGTCTTGGCGAAAGAAAGCGTTTTTGTACAACTTCATAGAAATAGCTGTAACTTTTGATAGAAGACTCGGATACACATGTTTATGGCTTTATCTTATAGAACTCAAGGTCTCCGTGCTGGGAAAACAGGTTTTGCAGCTGTTTGAGCTAAGATTTCCAAGTTATTCACATAATGAAAAACCTATACTTTGTTTCGGTCGAGTTCCCCATTCAAATGCATGTAACAGTGAGAAACGCACTGTCTTGGCGAAAGAAAGCGTTTTTGTACAACTTCATAGAAATAGCTGTAACTTTTGATAGAAGACTCGGATACACATGTTTATGGCTTTATCTTATAGAACTCAAGGTCTCCGTGCTGGGAAAACAGGTTTTGCAGCTGTTTGAGCTAAGATTTCCAAGTTATTCACATAATGAAAACCTATACTTTGTTTCGGTCGAGTTCCCCATTCAAATGCATGTAACAGTGAGAAACGCACTGTCTTGGCGAAAGAAAGCGTTTTTGTACAACTTCATAGAAATAGCTGTAACTTTTGATAGAAGACTCGGATACACATGTTTATGGCTTTATCTTATAGAACTCAAGGTTCCCGTGCTGGGAAAACAGGTTTTGCAGCTGTTTGAGCTAAGATTTCCAAGTTATTCACATAATGAAAACCTATACTTTGTTTCGGTCGAGTTCCCCATTCAAATGCATGTAACAGTGAGAAACGCACTGTCTTGGCGAAAGAAAGCGTTTTTGTACAACTTCATAGAAATAGCTGTAACTTTTGATAGAAGACTCGGATACACATGTTTATGGCTTTATCTTATAGAACTCAAGGTTCCCGTGCTGGGAAAACAGGTTTTGCAGCTGTTTGAGCTAAGATTTCCAAGTTATTCACATAATGAAAACCTATACTTTGTTTCGGTCGAGTTCCCCATTCAAATGCATGTAACAGTGAGAAACGCACTGTCTTGGCGAAAGAAAGCGTTTTTGTACAACTTCATAGAAATAGCTGTAACTTTTGATAGAAGACTCGGATACACATGTTTATGGCTTTATCTTATAGAACTCAAGGTTCCCGTGCTGGGAAAACAGGTTTTGCAGCTGTTTGAGCTAAGATTTCCAAGTTATTCACATAATGAAAACCTATACTTTGTTTCGGTCGAGTTCCCCATTCAAATGCATGTAACAGTGAGAAACGCACTGTCTTGGCGAAAGAAAGCGTTTTTGTACAACTTCATAGAAATAGCTGTAACTTTTGATAGAAGACTCGGATACACATGTTTATGGCTTTATCTTATAGAACTCAAGGTCTCCGTGCTGGGAAAACAGGTTTTGCAGCTGTTTGAGCTAAGATTTCCAAGTTATTCACATAATGAAAACCTATACTTTGTTTCGGTCGAGTTCCCCATTCAAATGCATGTAACAGTGAGAAACGCACTGTCTTGGCGAAAGAAAGCGTTTTTGTACAACTTCATAGAAATAGCTGTAACTTTTGATAGAAGACTCGGATACACATGTTTATGGCTTTATCTTATAGAACTCAAGGTCTCCGTGCTGGGAAAACAGGTTTTGCAGCTGTTTGAGCTAAGATTTCCAAGTTATTCACATAATGAAAAACCTATACTTTGTTTCGGTCGAGTTCCCCATTCAAATGCATGTAACAGTGAGAAACGCACTGTCTTGGCGAAAGAAAGCGTTTTTGTACAACTTCATAGAAATAGCTGTAACTTTTGATAGAAGACTCGGATACACATGTTTATGGCTTTATCTTATAGAACTCAAGGTTCCCGTGCTGGGAAAACAGGTTTTGCAGCTGTTTGAGCTAAGATTTCCAAGTTATTCACATAATGAAAACCTATACTTTGTTTCGGTCGAGTTCCCCATTCAAATGCATGTAACAGTGAGAAACGCACTGTCTTGGCGAAAGAAAGCGTTTTTGTACAACTTCATAGAAATAGCTGTAACTTTTGATAGAAGACTCGGATACACATGTTTATGGCTTTATCTTATAGAACTCAAGGTCCACGTGCTGGGAAAACAGGTTTTGCAGCTGTTTGAGCTAAGATTTCCAAGTTATTGATAATGAAAACCTATACTTTGTTTCGGTCGAGTTCCCCATTCAAATGCATGTAACAGTGAGAAACGCACTGTCTTGGCGAAAGAAAGCGTTTTTGTACAACTTCATAGAAATAGCTGTAACTTTTGATAGAAGACTCGGATACACATGTTTATGGCTTTATCTTATAGAACTCAAGGTTCCCGTGCTGGGAAAACAGGTTTTGCAGCTGTTTGAGCTAAGATTTCCAAGTTATTCACATAATGAAAACCTATACTTTGTTTCGGTCGAGTTCCCCATTCAAATGCATGTAACAGTGAGAAACGCACTGTCTTGGCGAAAGAAAGCGTTTTTGTACAACTTCATAGAAATAGCTGTAACTTTTGATAGAAGACTCGGATACACATGTTTATGGCTTTATCTTATAGAACTCAAGGTTCCCGTGCTGGGAAAACAGGTTTTGCAGCTGTTTGAGCTAAGATTTCCAAGTTATTCACATAATGAAAACCTATACTTTGTTTCGGTCGAGTTCCCCATTCAAATGCATGTAACAGTGAGAAACGCACTGTCTTGGCGAAAGAAAGCGTTTTTGTACAACTTCATAGAAATAGCTGTAACTTTTGATAGAAGACTCAGACAAACATGTTTATGGCCTTATATTATAGAACTCAAGGTCTCCGTGCTGGGAAAACAGGTTTTGCAGCTGTTTGAGCTAAGATTTCCAAGTTATTCACATAATGAAAACCTATACTTTGTTTCGGTCGAGTTCCCCATTCAAATGCATGTAACAGTGAGAAACGCACTGTCTTGGCGAAAGAAAGCGTTTTTGTACAACTTCATAGAAATAGCTGTAACTTTTGATAGAAGACTCGGATACACATGTTTATGGCTTTATCTTATAGAACTCAAGGTTCCCGTGCTGGGAAAACAGGTTTTGCAGCTGTTTGAGCTAAGATTTCCAAGTTATTCACATAATGAAAACCTATACTTTGTTTCGGTCGAGTTCCCCATTCAAATGCATGTAACAGTGAGAAACGCACTGTCTTGGCGAAAGAAAGCGTTTTTGTACAACTTCATAGAAATAGCTGTAACTTTTGATAGAAGACTCAGACAAACATGTTTATGGCCTTATATTATAGAACTCAAGGTCCCCGTGCTGGGAAAACAGGTTTTGCAGCTGTTTGAGCTAAGATTTCCAAGTTATTCACATAATGAAAACCTATACTTTGTTTCGGTCGAGTTCCCCATTCAAATGCATGTAACAGTGAGAAACGCACTGTCTTGGCGAAAGAAAGCGTTTTTGTACAACTTCATAGAAATAGCTGTAACTTTTGATAGAAGACTCGGATACACATGTTTATGGCTTTATCTTATAGAACTCAAGGTTCCCGTGCTGGGAAAACAGGTTTTGCAGCTGTTTGAGCTAAGATTTCCAAGTTATTCACATAATGAAAACCTATACTTTGTTTCGGTCGAGTTCCCCATTCAAATGCATGTAACAGTGAGAAACGCACTGTCTTGGCGAAAGAAAGCGTTTTTGTACAACTTCATAGAAATAGCTGTAACTTTTGATAGAAGACTCAGACAAACATGTTTATGGCCTTATATTATAGAACTCAAGGTCCCCGTGCTGGGAAAACAGGTTTTGCAGCTGTTTGAGCTAAGATTTTCAAGTTATTCACATAATGAAAACCTATACTTTGTTTCGGTCGAGTTCCCCATTCAAATGCATGTAACAGTGAGAAACGCACTGTCTTGGCGAAAGAAAGCGTTTTTGTACAACTTCATAGAAATAGCTGTAACTTTTGATAGAAGACTCAGACAAACATGTTTATGGCCTTATATTATAGAACTCAAGGTCTCCGTGCTGGGAAAACAGGTTTTGCAGCTGTTTGAGCTAAGATTTCCAAGTTATTCACATAATGAAAACTTGTACTTTGTTTCGGTCGAGTTCCCCATTCAAATGCATGTAACAGTGAGAAACGCACTGTCTTGGCGAAAGAAAGCGTTTTTGTACAACTTCATAGAAATAGCTGTAACTTTTGATAGAAGACTCAGACAAACATGTTTATGGCCTTATATTATAGAACTCAAGGTCTCCGTGCTGGGAAAACAGGTTTTGCAGCTGTTTGAGCTAAGATTTCCAAGTTATTCACATAATGAAAACCTATACTTTGTTTCGGTCGAGTTCCCCATTCAAATGCATGTAACAGTGAGAAACGCACTGTCTTGGCGAAAGAAAGCGTTTTTGTACAACTTCATAGAAATAGCTGTAACTTTTGATAGAAGACTCAGACAAACATGTTTATGGCCTTATATTATAGAACTCAAGGTCCCCGTGCTGGGAAAACAGGTTTTGCAGCTGTTTGAGCTAAGATTTCCAAGTTATTCACATAATGAAAACCTATACTTTGTTTCGGTCGAGTTCCCCATTCAAATGCATGTAACAGTGAGAAACGCACTGTCTTGGCGAAAGAAAGCGTTTTTGTACAACTTCATAGAAATAGCTGTAACTTTTGATAGAAGACTCGGATACACATGTTTATGGCTTTATCTTATAGAACTCAAGGTTCCCGTGCTGGGAAAACAGGTTTTGCAGCTGTTTGAGCTAAGATTTCCAAGTTATTCACATAATGAAAACCTATACTTTGTTTCGGTCGAGTTCCCCATTCAAATGCATGTAACAGTGAGAAACGCACTGTCTTGGCGAAAGAAAGCGTTTTTGTACAACTTCATAGAAATAGCTGTAACTTTTGATAGAAGACTCGGATACACATGTTTATGGCTTTATCTTATAGAACTCAAGGTTCCCGTGCTGGGAAAACAGGTTTTGCAGCTGTTTGAGCTAAGATTTCCAAGTTATTCACATAATGAAAACCTATACTTTGTTTCAGTCGAGTTCCCCATTCAAATGCATGTAACAGTGAGAAACGCACTGTCTTGGCGAAAGAAAGCGTTTTTGTACAACTTCATAGAAATAGCTGTAACTTTTGATAGAAGACTCGGATACACATGTTTATGGCTTTATCTTATAGAACTCAAGGTTCCCGTGCTGGGAAAACAGGTTTTGCAGCTGTTTGAGCTAAGATTTCCAAGTTATTCACATAATGAAAACCTATACTTTGTTTCGGTCGAGTTCCCCATTCAAATGCATGTAACAGTGAGAAACGCACTGTCTTGGCGAAAGAAAGCGTTTTTGTACAACTTCATAGAAATAGCTGTAACTTTTGATAGAAGACTCAGACAAACATGTTTATGGCCTTATATTATAGAACTCAAGGTCTCCGTGCTGGGAAAACAGGTTTTGCAGCTGTTTGAGCTAAGATTTCCAAGTTATTCACATAATGAAAACTTGTACTTTGTTTCGGTCGAGTTCCCCATTCAAATGCATGTAACAGTGAGAAACGCACTGTCTTGGCGAAAGAAAGCGTTTTTGTACAACTTCATAGAAATAGCTGTAACTTTTGATAGAAGACTCAGACAAACATGTTTATGGCCTTATATTATAGAACTCAAGGTCTCCGTGCTGGGAAAACAGGTTTTGCAGCTGTTTGAGCTAAGATTTCCAAGTTATTCACATAATGAAAACTTGTACTTTGTTTCGGTCGAGTTCCCCATTCAAATGCATGTAACAGTGAGAAACGCACTGTCTTGGCGAAAGAAAGCGTTTTTGTACAACTTCATAGAAATAGCTGTAACTTTTGATAGAAGACTCGGATACACATGTTTATGGCTTTATCTTATAGAACTCAAGGTTCCCGTGCTGGGAAAACAGGTTTTGCAGCTGTTTGAGCTAAGATTTCCAAGTTATTCACATAATGAAAACCTATACTTTGTTTCGGTCGAGTTCCCCATTCAAATGCATGTAACAGTGAGAAACGCACTGTCTTGGCGAAAGAAAGCGTTTTTGTACAACTTCATAGAAATAGCTGTAACTTTTGATAGAAGACTCAGACAAACATGTTTATGGCCTTATATTATAGAACTCAAGGTCTCCGTGCTGGGAAAACAGGTTTTGCAGCTGTTTGAGCTAAGATTTCCAAGTTATTCACATAATGAAAACCTATACTTTCGGTCGAGTTCCCCATTCAAATGCATGTAACAGTGAGAAACGCACTGTCTTGGCGAAAGAAAGCGTTTTTGTACAACTTCATAGAAATAGCTGTAACTTTTGATAGAAGACTCGGATACACATGTTTATGGCTTTATCTTATAGAACTCAAGGTTCCCGTGCTGGGAAAACAGGTTTTGCAGCTGTTTGAGCTAAGATTTCCAAGTTATTCACATAATGAAAACCTATACTTTGTTTCGGTCGAGTTCCCCATTCAAATGCATGTAACAGTGAGAAACGCACTGTCTTGGCGAAAGAAAGCGTTTTTGTACAACTTCATAGAAATAGCTGTAACTTTTGATAGAAGACTCAGACAAACATGTTTATGGCCTTATATTATAGAACTCAAGGTCTCCGTGCTGGGAAAACAGGTTTTGCAGCTGTTTGAGCTAAGATTTCCAAGTTATTCACATAATGAAAACTTGTACTTTGTTTCGGTCGAGTTCCCCATTCAAATGCATGTAACAGTGAGAAACGCACTGTCTTGGCGAAAGAAAGCGTTTTTGTACAACTTCATAGAAATAGCTGTAACTTTTGATAGAAGACTCGGATACACATGTTTATGGCTTTATCTTATAGAACTCAAGGTTCCCGTGCTGGGAAAACAGGTTTTGCAGCTGTTTGAGCTAAGATTTCCAAGTTATTCACATAATGAAAACCTATACTTTGTTTCGGTCGAGTTCCCCATTCAAATGCATGTAACAGTGAGAAACGCACTGTCTTGGCGAAAGAAAGCGTTTTTGTACAACTTCATAGAAATAGCTGTAACTTTTGATAGAAGACTCAGACAAACATGTTTATGGCCTTATATTATAGAACTCAAGGTCCCCGTGCTGGGAAAACAGGTTTTGCAGCTGTTTGAGCTAAGATTTTCAAGTTATTCACATAATGAAAACCTATACTTTGTTTCGGTCGAGTTCCCCATTCAAATGCATGTAACAGTGAGAAACGCACTGTCTTGGCGAAAGAAAGCGTTTTTGTACAACTTCATAGAAATAGCTGTAACTTTTGATAGAAGACTCGGATACACATGTTTATGGCTTTATCTTATAGAACTCAAGGTTCCCGTGCTGGGAAAACAGGTTTTGCAGCTGTTTGAGCTAAGATTTCCAAGTTATTCACATAATGAAAACCTATACTTTGTTTCGGTCGAGTTCCCCATTCAAATGCATGTAACAGTGAGAAACGCACTGTCTTGGCGAAAGAAAGCGTTTTTGTACAACTTCATAGAAATAGCTGTAACTTTTGATAGAAGACTCAGACAAACATGTTTATGGCCTTATATTATAGAACTCAAGGTCCCCGTGCTGGGAAAACAGGTTTTGCAGCTGTTTGAGCTACGATTTTCAAGTTATTCACATAATGAAAACCTATACTTTGTTTCGGTCGAGTTCCCCATTCAAATGCATGTAACAGTGAGAAACGCACTGTCTTGGCGAAAGAAAGCGTTTTTGTACAACTTCATAGAAATAGCTGTAACTTTTGATAGAAGACTCAGACAAACATGTTTATGGCCTTATATTATAGAACTCAAGGTCTCCGTGCTGGGAAAACAGGTTTTGCAGCTGTTTGAGCTAAGATTTCCAAGTTATTCACATAATGAAAACTTGTACTTTGTTTCGGTCGAGTTCCCCATTCAAATGCATGTAACAGTGAGAAACGCACTGTCTTGGCGAAAGAAAGCGTTTTTGTACAACTTCATAGAAATAGCTGTAACTTTTGATAGAAGACTCAGACAAACATGTTTATGGCCTTATATTATAGAACTCAAGGTCTCCGTGCTGGGAAAACAGGTTTTGCAGCTGTTTGAGCTAAGATTTCCAAGTTATTCACATAATGAAAACCTATACTTTGTTTCGGTCGAGTTCCCCATTCAAATGCATGTAACAGTGAGAAACGCACTGTCTTGGCGAAAGAAAGCGTTTTTGTACAACTTCATAGAAATAGCTGTAACTTTTGATAGAAGACTCAGACAAACATGTTTATGGCCTTATATTATAGAACTCAAGGTCCCCGTGCTGGGAAAACAGGTTTTGCAGCTGTTTGAGCTAAGATTTTCAAGTTATTCACATAATGAAAACCTATACTTTGTTTCGGTCGAGTTCCCCATTCAAATGCATGTAACAGTGAGAAACGCACTGTCTTGGCGAAAGAAAGCGTTTTTGTACAACTTCATAGAAATAGCTGTAACTTTTGATAGAAGACTCGGATACACATGTTTATGGCTTTATCTTATAGAACTCAAGGTTCCCGTGCTGGGAAAACAGGTTTTGCAGCTGTTTGAGCTAAGATTTCCAAGTTATTCACATAATGAAAACCTATACTTTGTTTCGGTCGAGTTCCCCATTCAAATGCATGTAACAGTGAGAAACGCACTGTCTTGGCGAAAGAAAGCGTTTTTGTACAACTTCATAGAAATAGCTGTAACTTTTGATAGAAGACTCGGATACACATGTTTATGGCTTTATCTTATAGAACTCAAGGTTCCCGTGCTGGGAAAACAGGTTTTGCAGCTGTTTGAGCTAAGATTTCCAAGTTATTCACATAATGAAAACCTATACTTTGTTTCAGTCGAGTTCCCCATTCAAATGCATGTAACAGTGAGAAACGCACTGTCTTGGCGAAAGAAAGCGTTTTTGTACAACTTCATAGAAATAGCTGTAACTTTTGATAGAAGACTCGGATACACATGTTTATGGCTTTATCTTATAGAACTCAAGGTTCCCGTGCTGGGAAAACAGGTTTTGCAGCTGTTTGAGCTAAGATTTCCAAGTTATTCACATAATGAAAACCTATACTTTGTTTCGGTCGAGTTCCCCATTCAAATGCATGTAACAGTGAGAAACGCACTGTCTTGGCGAAAGAAAGCGTTTTTGTACAACTTCATAGAAATAGCTGTAACTTTTGATAGAAGACTCAGACAAACATGTTTATGGCCTTATATTATAGAACTCAAGGTCTCCGTGCTGGGAAAACAGGTTTTGCAGCTGTTTGAGCTAAGATTTCCAAGTTATTCACATAATGAAAACTTGTACTTTGTTTCGGTCGAGTTCCCCATTCAAATGCATGTAACAGTGAGAAACGCACTGTCTTGGCGAAAGAAAGCGTTTTTGTACAACTTCATAGAAATAGCTGTAACTTTTGATAGAAGACTCAGACAAACATGTTTATGGCCTTATATTATAGAACTCAAGGTCTCCGTGCTGGGAAAACAGGTTTTGCAGCTGTTTGAGCTAAGATTTCCAAGTTATTCACATAATGAAAACTTGTACTTTGTTTCGGTCGAGTTCCCCATTCAAATGCATGTAACAGTGAGAAACGCACTGTCTTGGCGAAAGAAAGCGTTTTTGTACAACTTCATAGAAATAGCTGTAACTTTTGATAGAAGACTCGGATACACATGTTTATGGCTTTATCTTATAGAACTCAAGGTTCCCGTGCTGGGAAAACAGGTTTTGCAGCTGTTTGAGCTAAGATTTCCAAGTTATTCACATAATGAAAACCTATACTTTGTTTCGGTCGAGTTCCCCATTCAAATGCATGTAACAGTGAGAAACGCACTGTCTTGGCGAAAGAAAGCGTTTTTGTACAACTTCATAGAAATAGCTGTAACTTTTGATAGAAGACTCAGACAAACATGTTTATGGCCTTATATTATAGAACTCAAGGTCTCCGTGCTGGGAAAACAGGTTTTGCAGCTGTTTGAGCTAAGATTTCCAAGTTATTCACATAATGAAAACCTATACTTTCGGTCGAGTTCCCCATTCAAATGCATGTAACAGTGAGAAACGCACTGTCTTGGCGAAAGAAAGCGTTTTTGTACAACTTCATAGAAATAGCTGTAACTTTTGATAGAAGACTCGGATACACATGTTTATGGCTTTATCTTATAGAACTCAAGGTTCCCGTGCTGGGAAAACAGGTTTTGCAGCTGTTTGAGCTAAGATTTCCAAGTTATTCACATAATGAAAACCTATACTTTGTTTCGGTCGAGTTCCCCATTCAAATGCATGTAACAGTGAGAAACGCACTGTCTTGGCGAAAGAAAGCGTTTTTGTACAACTTCATAGAAATAGCTGTAACTTTTGATAGAAGACTCAGACAAACATGTTTATGGCCTTATATTATAGAACTCAAGGTCCCCGTGCTGGGAAAACAGGTTTTGCAGCTGTTTGAGCTAAGATTTTCAAGTTATTCACATAATGAAAACCTATACTTTGTTTCGGTCGAGTTCCCCATTCAAATGCATGTAACAGTGAGAAACGCACTGTCTTGGCGAAAGAAAGCGTTTTTGTACAACTTCATAGAAATAGCTGTAACTTTTGATAGAAGACTCAGACAAACATGTTTATGGCCTTATATTATAGAACTCAAGGTCTCCGTGCTGGGAAAACAGGTTTTGCAGCTGTTTGAGCTAAGATTTCCAAGTTATTCACATAATGAAAACTTGTACTTTGTTTCGGTCGAGTTCCCCATTCAAATGCATGTAACAGTGAGAAACGCACTGTCTTGGCGAAAGAAAGCGTTTTTGTACAACTTCATAGAAATAGCTGTAACTTTTGATAGAAGACTCGGATACACATGTTTATGGCTTTATCTTATAGAACTCAAGGTTCCCGTGCTGGGAAAACAGGTTTTGCAGCTGTTTGAGCTAAGATTTCCAAGTTATTCACATAATGAAAACCTATACTTTGTTTCGGTCGAGTTCCCCATTCAAATGCATGTAACAGTGAGAAACGCACTGTCTTGGCGAAAGAAAGCGTTTTTGTACAACTTCATAGAAATAGCTGTAACTTTTGATAGAAGACTCAGACAAACATGTTTATGGCCTTATATTATAGAACTCAAGGTCCCCGTGCTGGGAAAACAGGTTTTGCAGCTGTTTGAGCTAAGATTTTCAAGTTATTCACATAATGAAAACCTATACTTTGTTTCGGTCGAGTTCCCCATTCAAATGCATGTAACAGTGAGAAACGCACTGTCTTGGCGAAAGAAAGCGTTTTTGTACAACTTCATAGAAATAGCTGTAACTTTTGATAGAAGACTCGGATACACATGTTTATGGCTTTATCTTATAGAACTCAAGGTTCCCGTGCTGGGAAAACAGGTTTTGCAGCTGTTTGAGCTAAGATTTCCAAGTTATTCACATAATGAAAACCTATACTTTGTTTCGGTCGAGTTCCCCATTCAAATGCATGTAACAGTGAGAAACGCACTGTCTTGGCGAAAGAAAGCGTTTTTGTACAACTTCATAGAAATAGCTGTAACTTTTGATAGAAGACTCAGACAAACATGTTTATGGCCTTATATTATAGAACTCAAGGTCCCCGTGCTGGGAAAACAGGTTTTGCAGCTGTTTGAGCTAAGATTTTCAAGTTATTCACATAATGAAAACCTATACTTTGTTTCGGTCGAGTTCCCCATTCAAATGCATGTAACAGTGAGAAACGCACTGTCTTGGCGAAAGAAAGCGTTTTTGTACAACTTCATAGAAATAGCTGTAACTTTTGATAGAAGACTCAGACAAACATGTTTATGGCCTTATATTATAGAACTCAAGGTCTCCGTGCTGGGAAAACAGGTTTTGCAGCTGTTTGAGCTAAGATTTCCAAGTTATTCACATAATGAAAACCTATACTTTGTTTCGGTCGAGTTCCCCATTCAAATGCATGTAACAGTGAGAAACGCACTGTCTTGGCGAAAGAAAGCGTTTTTGTACAACTTCATAGAAATAGCTGTAACTTTTGATAGAAGACTCAGACAAACATGTTTATGGCCTTATATTATAGAACTCAAGGTCCCCGTGCTGGGAAAACAGGTTTTGCAGCTGTTTGAGCTAAGATTTTCAAGTTATTCACATAATGAAAACCTATACTTTGTTTCGGTCGAGTTCCCCATTCAAATGCATGTAACAGTGAGAAACGCACTGTCTTGGCGAAAGAAAGCGTTTTTGTACAACTTCATAGAAATAGCTGTAACTTTTGATAGAAGACTCGGATACACATGTTTATGGCTTTATCTTATAGAACTCAAGGTTCCCGTGCTGGGAAAACAGGTTTTGCAGCTGTTTGAGCTAAGATTTCCAAGTTATTCACATAATGAAAACCTATACTTTGTTTCGGTCGAGTTCCCCATTCAAATGCATGTAACAGTGAGAAACGCACTGTCTTGGCGAAAGAAAGCGTTTTTGTACAACTTCATAGAAATAGCTGTAACTTTTGATAGAAGACTCGGATACACATGTTTATGGCTTTATCTTATAGAACTCAAGGTTCCCGTGCTGGGAAAACAGGTTTTGCAGCTGTTTGAGCTAAGATTTCCAAGTTATTCACATAATGAAAACCTATACTTTGTTTCAGTCGAGTTCCCCATTCAAATGCATGTAACAGTGAGAAACGCACTGTCTTGGCGAAAGAAAGCGTTTTTGTACAACTTCATAGAAATAGCTGTAACTTTTGATAGAAGACTCGGATACACATGTTTATGGCTTTATCTTATAGAACTCAAGGTTCCCGTGCTGGGAAAACAGGTTTTGCAGCTGTTTGAGCTAAGATTTCCAAGTTATTCACATAATGAAAACCTATACTTTGTTTCGGTCGAGTTCCCCATTCAAATGCATGTAACAGTGAGAAACGCACTGTCTTGGCGAAAGAAAGCGTTTTTGTACAACTTCATAGAAATAGCTGTAACTTTTGATAGAAGACTCAGACAAACATGTTTATGGCCTTATATTATAGAACTCAAGGTCTCCGTGCTGGGAAAACAGGTTTTGCAGCTGTTTGAGCTAAGATTTCCAAGTTATTCACATAATGAAAACTTGTACTTTGTTTCGGTCGAGTTCCCCATTCAAATGCATGTAACAGTGAGAAACGCACTGTCTTGGCGAAAGAAAGCGTTTTTGTACAACTTCATAGAAATAGCTGTAACTTTTGATAGAAGACTCAGACAAACATGTTTATGGCCTTATATTATAGAACTCAAGGTCTCCGTGCTGGGAAAACAGGTTTTGCAGCTGTTTGAGCTAAGATTTCCAAGTTATTCACATAATGAAAACTTGTACTTTGTTTCGGTCGAGTTCCCCATTCAAATGCATGTAACAGTGAGAAACGCACTGTCTTGGCGAAAGAAAGCGTTTTTGTACAACTTCATAGAAATAGCTGTAACTTTTGATAGAAGACTCAGACAAACATGTTTATGGCCTTATATTATAGAACTCAAGGTCTCCGTGCTGGGAAAACAGGTTTTGCAGCTGTTTGAGCTAAGATTTCCAAGTTATTCACATAATGAAAACTTGTACTTTGTTTCGGTCGAGTTCCCCATTCAAATGCATGTAACAGTGAGAAACGCACTGTCTTGGCGAAAGAAAGCGTTTTTGTACAACTTCATAGAAATAGCTGTAACTTTTGATAGAAGACTCAGACAAACATGTTTATGGCCTTATATTATAGAACTCAAGGTCTCCGTGCTGGGAAAACAGGTTTTGCAGCTGTTTGAGCTAAGATTTCCAAGTTATTCACATAATGAAAACCTATACTTTGTTTCGGTCGAGTTCCCCATTCAAATGCATGTAACAGTGAGAAACGCACTGTCTTGGCGAAAGAAAGCGTTTTTGTACAACTTCATAGAAATAGCTGTAACTTTTGATAGAAGACTCAGACAAACATGTTTATGGCCTTATATTATAGAACTCAAGGTCCCCGTGCTGGGAAAACAGGTTTTGCAGCTGTTTGAGCTAAGATTTTCAAGTTATTCACATAATGAAAACCTATACTTTGTTTCGGTCGAGTTCCCCATTCAAATGCATGTAACAGTGAGAAACGCACTGTCTTGGCGAAAGAAAGCGTTTTTGTACAACTTCATAGAAATAGCTGTAACTTTTGATAGAAGACTCGGATACACATGTTTATGGCTTTATCTTATAGAACTCAAGGTTCCCGTGCTGGGAAAACAGGTTTTGCAGCTGTTTGAGCTAAGATTTCCAAGTTATTCACATAATGAAAACCTATACTTTGTTTCGGTCGAGTTCCCCATTCAAATGCATGTAACAGTGAGAAACGCACTGTCTTGGCGAAAGAAAGCGTTTTTGTACAACTTCATAGAAATAGCTGTAACTTTTGATAGAAGACTCGGATACACATGTTTATGGCTTTATCTTATAGAACTCAAGGTTCCCGTGCTGGGAAAACAGGTTTTGCAGCTGTTTGAGCTAAGATTTCCAAGTTATTCACATAATGAAAACCTATACTTTGTTTCAGTCGAGTTCCCCATTCAAATGCATGTAACAGTGAGAAACGCACTGTCTTGGCGAAAGAAAGCGTTTTTGTACAACTTCATAGAAATAGCTGTAACTTTTGATAGAAGACTCGGATACACATGTTTATGGCTTTATCTTATAGAACTCAAGGTTCCCGTGCTGGGAAAACAGGTTTTGCAGCTGTTTGAGCTAAGATTTCCAAGTTATTCACATAATGAAAACCTATACTTTGTTTCGGTCGAGTTCCCCATTCAAATGCATGTAACAGTGAGAAACGCACTGTCTTGGCGAAAGAAAGCGTTTTTGTACAACTTCATAGAAATAGCTGTAACTTTTGATAGAAGACTCAGACAAACATGTTTATGGCCTTATATTATAGAACTCAAGGTCTCCGTGCTGGGAAAACAGGTTTTGCAGCTGTTTGAGCTAAGATTTCCAAGTTATTCACATAATGAAAACTTGTACTTTGTTTCGGTCGAGTTCCCCATTCAAATGCATGTAACAGTGAGAAACGCACTGTCTTGGCGAAAGAAAGCGTTTTTGTACAACTTCATAGAAATAGCTGTAACTTTTGATAGAAGACTCAGACAAACATGTTTATGGCCTTATATTATAGAACTCAAGGTCTCCGTGCTGGGAAAACAGGTTTTGCAGCTGTTTGAGCTAAGATTTCCAAGTTATTCACATAATGAAAACTTGTACTTTGTTTCGGTCGAGTTCCCCATTCAAATGCATGTAACAGTGAGAAACGCACTGTCTTGGCGAAAGAAAGCGTTTTTGTACAACTTCATAGAAATAGCTGTAACTTTTGATAGAAGACTCGGATACACATGTTTATGGCTTTATCTTATAGAACTCAAGGTTCCCGTGCTGGGAAAACAGGTTTTGCAGCTGTTTGAGCTAAGATTTCCAAGTTATTCACATAATGAAAACCTATACTTTGTTTCGGTCGAGTTCCCCATTCAAATGCATGTAACAGTGAGAAACGCACTGTCTTGGCGAAAGAAAGCGTTTTTGTACAACTTCATAGAAATAGCTGTAACTTTTGATAGAAGACTCAGACAAACATGTTTATGGCCTTATATTATAGAACTCAAGGTCTCCGTGCTGGGAAAACAGGTTTTGCAGCTGTTTGAGCTAAGATTTCCAAGTTATTCACATAATGAAAACCTATACTTTCGGTCGAGTTCCCCATTCAAATGCATGTAACAGTGAGAAACGCACTGTCTTGGCGAAAGAAAGCGTTTTTGTACAACTTCATAGAAATAGCTGTAACTTTTGATAGAAGACTCGGATACACATGTTTATGGCTTTATCTTATAGAACTCAAGGTTCCCGTGCTGGGAAAACAGGTTTTGCAGCTGTTTGAGCTAAGATTTCCAAGTTATTCACATAATGAAAACCTATACTTTGTTTCGGTCGAGTTCCCCATTCAAATGCATGTAACAGTGAGAAACGCACTGTCTTGGCGAAAGAAAGCGTTTTTGTACAACTTCATAGAAATAGCTGTAACTTTTGATAGAAGACTCAGACAAACATGTTTATGGCCTTATATTATAGAACTCAAGGTCCCCGTGCTGGGAAAACAGGTTTTGCAGCTGTTTGAGCTAAGATTTTCAAGTTATTCACATAATGAAAACCTATACTTTGTTTCGGTCGAGTTCCCCATTCAAATGCATGTAACAGTGAGAAACGCACTGTCTTGGCGAAAGAAAGCGTTTTTGTACAACTTCATAGAAATAGCTGTAACTTTTGATAGAAGACTCAGACAAACATGTTTATGGCCTTATATTATAGAACTCAAGGTCTCCGTGCTGGGAAAACAGGTTTTGCAGCTGTTTGAGCTAAGATTTCCAAGTTATTCACATAATGAAAACTTGTACTTTGTTTCGGTCGAGTTCCCCATTCAAATGCATGTAACAGTGAGAAACGCACTGTCTTGGCGAAAGAAAGCGTTTTTGTACAACTTCATAGAAATAGCTGTAACTTTTGATAGAAGACTCGGATACACATGTTTATGGCTTTATCTTATAGAACTCAAGGTTCCCGTGCTGGGAAAACAGGTTTTGCAGCTGTTTGAGCTAAGATTTCCAAGTTATTCACATAATGAAAACCTATACTTTGTTTCGGTCGAGTTCCCCATTCAAATGCATGTAACAGTGAGAAACGCACTGTCTTGGCGAAAGAAAGCGTTTTTGTACAACTTCATAGAAATAGCTGTAACTTTTGATAGAAGACTCAGACAAACATGTTTATGGCCTTATATTATAGAACTCAAGGTCCCCGTGCTGGGAAAACAGGTTTTGCAGCTGTTTGAGCTAAGATTTTCAAGTTATTCACATAATGAAAACCTATACTTTGTTTCGGTCGAGTTCCCCATTCAAATGCATGTAACAGTGAGAAACGCACTGTCTTGGCGAAAGAAAGCGTTTTTGTACAACTTCATAGAAATAGCTGTAACTTTTGATAGAAGACTCGGATACACATGTTTATGGCTTTATCTTATAGAACTCAAGGTTCCCGTGCTGGGAAAACAGGTTTTGCAGCTGTTTGAGCTAAGATTTCCAAGTTATTCACATAATGAAAACCTATACTTTGTTTCGGTCGAGTTCCCCATTCAAATGCATGTAACAGTGAGAAACGCACTGTCTTGGCGAAAGAAAGCGTTTTTGTACAACTTCATAGAAATAGCTGTAACTTTTGATAGAAGACTCAGACAAACATGTTTATGGCCTTATATTATAGAACTCAAGGTCCCCGTGCTGGGAAAACAGGTTTTGCAGCTGTTTGAGCTAAGATTTTCAAGTTATTCACATAATGAAAACCTATACTTTGTTTCGGTCGAGTTCCCCATTCAAATGCATGTAACAGTGAGAAACGCACTGTCTTGGCGAAAGAAAGCGTTTTTGTACAACTTCATAGAAATAGCTGTAACTTTTGATAGAAGACTCAGACAAACATGTTTATGGCCTTATATTATAGAACTCAAGGTCTCCGTGCTGGGAAAACAGGTTTTGCAGCTGTTTGAGCTAAGATTTCCAAGTTATTCACATAATGAAAACCTATACTTTGTTTCGGTCGAGTTCCCCATTCAAATGCATGTAACAGTGAGAAACGCACTGTCTTGGCGAAAGAAAGCGTTTTTGTACAACTTCATAGAAATAGCTGTAACTTTTGATAGAAGACTCAGACAAACATGTTTATGGCCTTATATTATAGAACTCAAGGTCCCCGTGCTGGGAAAACAGGTTTTGCAGCTGTTTGAGCTAAGATTTTCAAGTTATTCACATAATGAAAACCTATACTTTGTTTCGGTCGAGTTCCCCATTCAAATGCATGTAACAGTGAGAAACGCACTGTCTTGGCGAAAGAAAGCGTTTTTGTACAACTTCATAGAAATAGCTGTAACTTTTGATAGAAGACTCGGATACACATGTTTATGGCTTTATCTTATAGAACTCAAGGTTCCCGTGCTGGGAAAACAGGTTTTGCAGCTGTTTGAGCTAAGATTTCCAAGTTATTCACATAATGAAAACCTATACTTTGTTTCGGTCGAGTTCCCCATTCAAATGCATGTAACAGTGAGAAACGCACTGTCTTGGCGAAAGAAAGCGTTTTTGTACAACTTCATAGAAATAGCTGTAACTTTTGATAGAAGACTCGGATACACATGTTTATGGCTTTATCTTATAGAACTCAAGGTTCCCGTGCTGGGAAAACAGGTTTTGCAGCTGTTTGAGCTAAGATTTCCAAGTTATTCACATAATGAAAACCTATACTTTGTTTCAGTCGAGTTCCCCATTCAAATGCATGTAACAGTGAGAAACGCACTGTCTTGGCGAAAGAAAGCGTTTTTGTACAACTTCATAGAAATAGCTGTAACTTTTGATAGAAGACTCGGATACACATGTTTATGGCTTTATCTTATAGAACTCAAGGTTCCCGTGCTGGGAAAACAGGTTTTGCAGCTGTTTGAGCTAAGATTTCCAAGTTATTCACATAATGAAAACCTATACTTTGTTTCGGTCGAGTTCCCCATTCAAATGCATGTAACAGTGAGAAACGCACTGTCTTGGCGAAAGAAAGCGTTTTTGTACAACTTCATAGAAATAGCTGTAACTTTTGATAGAAGACTCAGACAAACATGTTTATGGCCTTATATTATAGAACTCAAGGTCTCCGTGCTGGGAAAACAGGTTTTGCAGCTGTTTGAGCTAAGATTTCCAAGTTATTCACATAATGAAAACTTGTACTTTGTTTCGGTCGAGTTCCCCATTCAAATGCATGTAACAGTGAGAAACGCACTGTCTTGGCGAAAGAAAGCGTTTTTGTACAACTTCATAGAAATAGCTGTAACTTTTGATAGAAGACTCAGACAAACATGTTTATGGCCTTATATTATAGAACTCAAGGTCTCCGTGCTGGGAAAACAGGTTTTGCAGCTGTTTGAGCTAAGATTTCCAAGTTATTCACATAATGAAAACTTGTACTTTGTTTCGGTCGAGTTCCCCATTCAAATGCATGTAACAGTGAGAAACGCACTGTCTTGGCGAAAGAAAGCGTTTTTGTACAACTTCATAGAAATAGCTGTAACTTTTGATAGAAGACTCGGATACACATGTTTATGGCTTTATCTTATAGAACTCAAGGTTCCCGTGCTGGGAAAACAGGTTTTGCAGCTGTTTGAGCTAAGATTTCCAAGTTATTCACATAATGAAAACCTATACTTTGTTTCGGTCGAGTTCCCCATTCAAATGCATGTAACAGTGAGAAACGCACTGTCTTGGCGAAAGAAAGCGTTTTTGTACAACTTCATAGAAATAGCTGTAACTTTTGATAGAAGACTCAGACAAACATGTTTATGGCCTTATATTATAGAACTCAAGGTCTCCGTGCTGGGAAAACAGGTTTTGCAGCTGTTTGAGCTAAGATTTCCAAGTTATTCACATAATGAAAACCTATACTTTCGGTCGAGTTCCCCATTCAAATGCATGTAACAGTGAGAAACGCACTGTCTTGGCGAAAGAAAGCGTTTTTGTACAACTTCATAGAAATAGCTGTAACTTTTGATAGAAGACTCGGATACACATGTTTATGGCTTTATCTTATAGAACTCAAGGTTCCCGTGCTGGGAAAACAGGTTTTGCAGCTGTTTGAGCTAAGATTTCCAAGTTATTCACATAATGAAAACCTATACTTTGTTTCGGTCGAGTTCCCCATTCAAATGCATGTAACAGTGAGAAACGCACTGTCTTGGCGAAAGAAAGCGTTTTTGTACAACTTCATAGAAATAGCTGTAACTTTTGATAGAAGACTCAGACAAACATGTTTATGGCCTTATATTATAGAACTCAAGGTCCCCGTGCTGGGAAAACAGGTTTTGCAGCTGTTTGAGCTAAGATTTTCAAGTTATTCACATAATGAAAACCTATACTTTGTTTCGGTCGAGTTCCCCATTCAAATGCATGTAACAGTGAGAAACGCACTGTCTTGGCGAAAGAAAGCGTTTTTGTACAACTTCATAGAAATAGCTGTAACTTTTGATAGAAGACTCAGACAAACATGTTTATGGCCTTATATTATAGAACTCAAGGTCTCCGTGCTGGGAAAACAGGTTTTGCAGCTGTTTGAGCTAAGATTTCCAAGTTATTCACATAATGAAAACTTGTACTTTGTTTCGGTCGAGTTCCCCATTCAAATGCATGTAACAGTGAGAAACGCACTGTCTTGGCGAAAGAAAGCGTTTTTGTACAACTTCATAGAAATAGCTGTAACTTTTGATAGAAGACTCGGATACACATGTTTATGGCTTTATCTTATAGAACTCAAGGTTCCCGTGCTGGGAAAACAGGTTTTGCAGCTGTTTGAGCTAAGATTTCCAAGTTATTCACATAATGAAAACCTATACTTTGTTTCGGTCGAGTTCCCCATTCAAATGCATGTAACAGTGAGAAACGCACTGTCTTGGCGAAAGAAAGCGTTTTTGTACAACTTCATAGAAATAGCTGTAACTTTTGATAGAAGACTCAGACAAACATGTTTATGGCCTTATATTATAGAACTCAAGGTCCCCGTGCTGGGAAAACAGGTTTTGCAGCTGTTTGAGCTAAGATTTTCAAGTTATTCACATAATGAAAACCTATACTTTGTTTCGGTCGAGTTCCCCATTCAAATGCATGTAACAGTGAGAAACGCACTGTCTTGGCGAAAGAAAGCGTTTTTGTACAACTTCATAGAAATAGCTGTAACTTTTGATAGAAGACTCGGATACACATGTTTATGGCTTTATCTTATAGAACTCAAGGTTCCCGTGCTGGGAAAACAGGTTTTGCAGCTGTTTGAGCTAAGATTTCCAAGTTATTCACATAATGAAAACCTATACTTTGTTTCGGTCGAGTTCCCCATTCAAATGCATGTAACAGTGAGAAACGCACTGTCTTGGCGAAAGAAAGCGTTTTTGTACAACTTCATAGAAATAGCTGTAACTTTTGATAGAAGACTCAGACAAACATGTTTATGGCCTTATATTATAGAACTCAAGGTCCCCGTGCTGGGAAAACAGGTTTTGCAGCTGTTTGAGCTAAGATTTTCAAGTTATTCACATAATGAAAACCTATACTTTGTTTCGGTCGAGTTCCCCATTCAAATGCATGTAACAGTGAGAAACGCACTGTCTTGGCGAAAGAAAGCGTTTTTGTACAACTTCATAGAAATAGCTGTAACTTTTGATAGAAGACTCAGACAAACATGTTTATGGCCTTATATTATAGAACTCAAGGTCTCCGTGCTGGGAAAACAGGTTTTGCAGCTGTTTGAGCTAAGATTTCCAAGTTATTCACATAATGAAAACTTGTACTTTGTTTCGGTCGAGTTCCCCATTCAAATGCATGTAACAGTGAGAAACGCACTGTCTTGGCGAAAGAAAGCGTTTTTGTACAACTTCATAGAAATAGCTGTAACTTTTGATAGAAGACTCGGATACACATGTTTATGGCTTTATCTTATAGAACTCAAGGTTCCCGTGCTGGGAAAACAGGTTTTGCAGCTGTTTGAGCTAAGATTTCCAAGTTATTCACATAATGAAAACCTATACTTTGTTTCAGTCGAGTTCCCCATTCAAATGCATGTAACAGTGAGAAACGCACTGTCTTGGCGAAAGAAAGCGTTTTTGTACAACTTCATAGAAATAGCTGTAACTTTTGATAGAAGACTCGGATACACATGTTTATGGCTTTATCTTATAGAACTCAAGGTTCCCGTGCTGGGAAAACAGGTTTTGCAGCTGTTTGAGCTAAGATTTCCAAGTTATTCACATAATGAAAACCTATACTTTGTTTCGGTCGAGTTCCCCATTCAAATGCATGTAACAGTGAGAAACGCACTGTCTTGGCGAAAGAAAGCGTTTTTGTACAACTTCATAGAAATAGCTGTAACTTTTGATAGAAGACTCAGACAAACATGTTTATGGCCTTATATTATAGAACTCAAGGTCTCCGTGCTGGGAAAACAGGTTTTGCAGCTGTTTGAGCTAAGATTTCCAAGTTATTCACATAATGAAAACTTGTACTTTGTTTCGGTCGAGTTCCCCATTCAAATGCATGTAACAGTGAGAAACGCACTGTCTTGGCGAAAGAAAGCGTTTTTGTACAACTTCATAGAAATAGCTGTAACTTTTGATAGAAGACTCAGACAAACATGTTTATGGCCTTATATTATAGAACTCAAGGTCTCCGTGCTGGGAAAACAGGTTTTGCAGCTGTTTGAGCTAAGATTTCCAAGTTATTCACATAATGAAAACTTGTACTTTGTTTCGGTCGAGTTCCCCATTCAAATGCATGTAACAGTGAGAAACGCACTGTCTTGGCGAAAGAAAGCGTTTTTGTACAACTTCATAGAAATAGCTGTAACTTTTGATAGAAGACTCGGATACACATGTTTATGGCTTTATCTTATAGAACTCAAGGTTCCCGTGCTGGGAAAACAGGTTTTGCAGCTGTTTGAGCTAAGATTTCCAAGTTATTCACATAATGAAAACCTATACTTTGTTTCGGTCGAGTTCCCCATTCAAATGCATGTAACAGTGAGAAACGCACTGTCTTGGCGAAAGAAAGCGTTTTTGTACAACTTCATAGAAATAGCTGTAACTTTTGATAGAAGACTCAGACAAACATGTTTATGGCCTTATATTATAGAACTCAAGGTCTCCGTGCTGGGAAAACAGGTTTTGCAGCTGTTTGAGCTAAGATTTCCAAGTTATTCACATAATGAAAACCTATACTTTCGGTCGAGTTCCCCATTCAAATGCATGTAACAGTGAGAAACGCACTGTCTTGGCGAAAGAAAGCGTTTTTGTACAACTTCATAGAAATAGCTGTAACTTTTGATAGAAGACTCGGATACACATGTTTATGGCTTTATCTTATAGAACTCAAGGTTCCCGTGCTGGGAAAACAGGTTTTGCAGCTGTTTGAGCTAAGATTTCCAAGTTATTCACATAATGAAAACCTATACTTTGTTTCGGTCGAGTTCCCCATTCAAATGCATGTAACAGTGAGAAACGCACTGTCTTGGCGAAAGAAAGCGTTTTTGTACAACTTCATAGAAATAGCTGTAACTTTTGATAGAAGACTCAGACAAACATGTTTATGGCCTTATATTATAGAACTCAAGGTCCCCGTGCTGGGAAAACAGGTTTTGCAGCTGTTTGAGCTAAGATTTTCAAGTTATTCACATAATGAAAACCTATACTTTGTTTCGGTCGAGTTCCCCATTCAAATGCATGTAACAGTGAGAAACGCACTGTCTTGGCGAAAGAAAGCGTTTTTGTACAACTTCATAGAAATAGCTGTAACTTTTGATAGAAGACTCAGACAAACATGTTTATGGCCTTATATTATAGAACTCAAGGTCTCCGTGCTGGGAAAACAGGTTTTGCAGCTGTTTGAGCTAAGATTTCCAAGTTATTCACATAATGAAAACTTGTACTTTGTTTCGGTCGAGTTCCCCATTCAAATGCATGTAACAGTGAGAAACGCACTGTCTTGGCGAAAGAAAGCGTTTTTGTACAACTTCATAGAAATAGCTGTAACTTTTGATAGAAGACTCGGATACACATGTTTATGGCTTTATCTTATAGAACTCAAGGTTCCCGTGCTGGGAAAACAGGTTTTGCAGCTGTTTGAGCTAAGATTTCCAAGTTATTCACATAATGAAAACCTATACTTTGTTTCGGTCGAGTTCCCCATTCAAATGCATGTAACAGTGAGAAACGCACTGTCTTGGCGAAAGAAAGCGTTTTTGTACAACTTCATAGAAATAGCTGTAACTTTTGATAGAAGACTCAGACAAACATGTTTATGGCCTTATATTATAGAACTCAAGGTCCCCGTGCTGGGAAAACAGGTTTTGCAGCTGTTTGAGCTAAGATTTTCAAGTTATTCACATAATGAAAACCTATACTTTGTTTCGGTCGAGTTCCCCATTCAAATGCATGTAACAGTGAGAACGCACTGTCTTGGCGAAAGAAAGCGTTTTTGTACAACTTCATAGAAATAGCTGTAACTTTTGATAGAAGACTCGGATACACATGTTTATGGCTTTATCTTATAGAACTCAAGGTTCCCGTGCTGGGAAAACAGGTTTTGCAGCTGTTTGAGCTAAGATTTCCAAGTTATTCACATAATGAAAACCTATACTTTGTTTCGGTCGAGTTCCCCATTCAAATGCATGTAACAGTGAGAAACGCACTGTCTTGGCGAAAGAAAGCGTTTTTGTACAACTTCATAGAAATAGCTGTAACTTTTGATAGAAGACTCAGACAAACATGTTTATGGCCTTATATTATAGAACTCAAGGTCCCCGTGCTGGGAAAACAGGTTTTGCAGCTGTTTGAGCTAAGATTTTCAAGTTATTCACATAATGAAAACCTATACTTTGTTTCGGTCGAGTTCCCCATTCAAATGCATGTAACAGTGAGAAACGCACTGTCTTGGCGAAAGAAAGCGTTTTTGTACAACTTCATAGAAATAGCTGTAACTTTTGATAGAAGACTCAGACAAACATGTTTATGGCCTTATATTATAGAACTCAAGGTCTCCGTGCTGGGAAAACAGGTTTTGCAGCTGTTTGAGCTAAGATTTCCAAGTTATTCACATAATGAAAACTTGTACTTTGTTTCGGTCGAGTTCCCCATTCAAATGCATGTAACAGTGAGAAACGCACTGTCTTGGCGAAAGAAAGCGTTTTTGTACAACTTCATAGAAATAGCTGTAACTTTTGATAGAAGACTCGGATACACATGTTTATGGCTTTATCTTATAGAACTCAAGGTTCCCGTGCTGGGAAAACAGGTTTTGCAGCTGTTTGAGCTAAGATTTCCAAGTTATTCACATAATGAAAACCTATACTTTGTTTCAGTCGAGTTCCCCATTCAAATGCATGTAACAGTGAGAAACGCACTGTCTTGGCGAAAGAAAGCGTTTTTGTACAACTTCATAGAAATAGCTGTAACTTTTGATAGAAGACTCGGATACACATGTTTATGGCTTTATCTTATAGAACTCAAGGTTCCCGTGCTGGGAAAACAGGTTTTGCAGCTGTTTGAGCTAAGATTTCCAAGTTATTCACATAATGAAAACCTATACTTTGTTTCGGTCGAGTTCCCCATTCAAATGCATGTAACAGTGAGAAACGCACTGTCTTGGCGAAAGAAAGCGTTTTTGTACAACTTCATAGAAATAGCTGTAACTTTTGATAGAAGACTCAGACAAACATGTTTATGGCCTTATATTATAGAACTCAAGGTCTCCGTGCTGGGAAAACAGGTTTTGCAGCTGTTTGAGCTAAGATTTCCAAGTTATTCACATAATGAAAACCTATACTTTCGGTCGAGTTCCCCATTCAAATGCATGTAACAGTGAGAAACGCACTGTCTTGGCGAAAGAAAGCGTTTTTGTACAACTTCATAGAAATAGGCTGTAACTTTTGATAGAAGACTCGGATACACATGTTTATGGCTTTATCTTATAGAACTCAAGGTTCCCGTGCTGGGAAAACAGGTTTTGCAGCTGTTTGAGCTAAGATTTCCAAGTTATTCACATAATGAAAACCTATACTTGTTTCGGTCGAGTTCCCCATTCAAATGCATGTAACAGTGAGAAACGCACTGTCTTGGCGAAAGAAAGCGTTTTTGTACAACTTCATAGAATAGCTGTAACTTTTGATAGAAGACTCAGACAAACATGTTTATGGCCTTATATTATAGAACTCAAGGTCCCCGTGCTGGGAAAACAGGTTTTGCAGCTGTTTGAGCTAAGATTTTCAAGTTATTCACATAATGAAAACCTATACTTTGTTTCGGTCGAGTTCCCCATTCAAATGCATGTAACAGTGAGAAACGCACTGTCTTGGCGAAAGAAAGCGTTTTTGTACAACTTCATAGAAATAGCTGTAACTTTTGATAGAAGACTCAGACAAACATGTTTATGGCCTTATATTATAGAACTCAAGGTCTCCGTGCTGGGAAAACAGGTTTTGCAGCTGTTTGAGCTAAGATTTCCAAGTTATTCACATAATGAAAACTTGTACTTTGTTTCGGTCGAGTTCCCCATTCAAATGCATGTAACAGTGAGAAACGCACTGTCTTGGCGAAAGAAAGCGTTTTTGTACAACTTCATAGAAATAGCTGTAACTTTTGATAGAAGACTCGGATACACATGTTTATGGCTTTATCTTATAGAACTCAAGGTTCCCGTGCTGGGAAAACAGGTTTTGCAGCTGTTTGAGCTAAGATTTCCAA
>NC_140613.1:37333144-37390413 GCF_057381915.1 Diplotaxodon limnothrissa | reverse complement strand
GTACAAAAAACGCTTTCTTTCGCCAAGACAGTGCGTTTCTCACTGTTACATGCATTTGAATGGGGAACTCGACCGAAACAAAGTATAGGTTTTCATTATGTGAATAACTGGAAATCTTAGCTCAAACAGCTGCAAAACCTGTTTTTCCAGCACGGAGACCTTGAGTTCTATAAGATAAAGCCATAAACATGTGTATCCGAGTCTTCTATCAAAAGTTACAGCTATTTCTATGAAGTTGTACAAAAACGCTTTCTTTCGCCAAGACAGTGCGTTTCTCACTGTTACATGCATTTGAATGGGGAACTCGACCGAAACAAAGTATAGGTTTTCATTATGTGAATAACTTGGAAATCTTAGCTCAAACAGCTGCAAAACCTGTTTTCCCAGCACGGGAACCTTGAGTTCTATAAGATAAAGCCATAAACAATGTGTATCCGAGTCTTCTATCAAAAGTTACAGCTATTTCTATGAAGTTGTACAAAAACGCTTTCTTTCGCCAAGACAGTGCGTTTCTCACTGTTACATGCATTTGAATGGGGAACTCGACCGAAACAAAGTATAGGTTTTCATTATGTGAATAACTTGGAAATCTTAGCTCAAACAGCTGCAAAACCTGTTTTCCCAGCACGGGAACCTTGAGTTCTATAAGATAAAGCCATAAACATGTGTATCCGAGTCTTCTATCAAAAGTTACAGCTATTTCTATGAAGTTGTACAAAAACGCTTTCTTTCGCCAAGACAGTGCGTTTCTCACTGTTACATGCATTTGAATGGGGAACTCGACCGAAACAAAGTATAGGTTTTCATTATGTGAATAACTTGGAAATCTTAGCTCAAACAGCTGCAAAACCTGTTTTCCCAGCACGGGAACCTTGAGTTCTATAAGATAAAGCCATAAACATGTGTATCCGAGTCTTCTATCAAAAGTTACAGCTATTTCTATGAAGTTGTACAAAAACGCTTTCTTTCGCCAAGACAGTGCGTTTCTCACTGTTACATGCATTTGAATGGGGAACTCGACCGAAACAAAGTATAGGTTTTCATTATGTGAATAACTTGGAAATCTTAGCTCAAACAGCTGCAAAACCTGTTTTCCAGGCACGGGAACCTTGAGTTCTATAAGATAAAGCCATAAACATGTGTATCCGAGTCTTCTATCAAAAGTTACAGCTATTTCTATGAAGTTGTACAAAAACGCTTTCTTTCGCCAAGACAGTGCGTTTCTCACTGTTACATGCATTTGAATGGGGAACTCGACCGAAACAAAGTATAGGTTTTCATTATGTGAATAACTTGGAAATCTTAGCTCAAACAGCTGCAAAACCTGTTTTCCCAGCACGGGAACCTTGAGTTCTATAAGATAAAGCCATAAACATGTGTATCCGAGTCTTCTATCAAAAGTTACAGCTATTTCTATGAAGTTGTACAAAAACGCTTTCTTTCGCCAAGACAGTGCGTTTCTCACTGTTACATGCATTTGAATGGGGAACTCGACCGAAACAAAGTATAGGTTTTCATTATGTGAATAACTTGGAAATCTTAGCTCAAACAGCTGCAAAACCTGTTTTCCCAGCACGGGAACCTTGAGTTCTATAAGATAAAGCCATAAAGATGTGTATCCGAGTCTTCTATCAAAAGTTACAGCTATTTCTATGAAGTTGTACAAAAACGCTTTCTTTCGCCAAGACAGTGCGTTTCTCACTGTTACATGCATTTGAATGGGGAACTCGACCGAAACAAAGTATAGGTTTTCATTATGTGAATAACTTGGAAATCTTAGCTCAAACAGCTGCAAAACCTGTTTTCCCAGCACGGGAACCTTGAGTTCTATAAGATAAAGCCATAAAGATGTGTATCCGAGTCTTCTATCAAAAGTTACAGCTATTTCTATGAAGTTGTACAAAAACGCTTTCTTTCGCCAAGACAGTGCGTTTCTCACTGTTACATGCATTTGAATGGGGAACTCGACCGAAACAAAGTATAGGTTTTCATTATGTGAATAACTTGGAAATCTTAGCTCAAACAGCTGCAAAACCTGTTTTCCCAGCACGGGAACCTTGAGTTCTATAAGATAAAGCCATAAAGATGTGTATCCGAGTCTTCTATCAAAAGTTACAGCTATTTCTATGAAGTTGTACAAAAACGCTTTCTTTCGCCAAGACAGTGCGTTTCTCACTGTTACATGCATTTGAATGGGGAACTCGACCGAAACAAAGTATAGGTTTTCATTATGTGAATAACTTGGAAATCTTAGCTCAAACAGCTGCAAAACCTGTTTTCCCAGCACGGGAACCTTGAGTTCTATAAGATAAAGCCATAAACATGTGTATCCGAGTCTTCTATCAAAAGTTACAGCTATTTCTATGAAGTTGTACAAAAACGCTTTCTTTCGCCAAGACAGTGCGTTTCTCACTGTTACATGCATTTGAATGGGGAACTCGACCGAAACAAAGTATAGGTTTTCATTATGTGAATAACTTGGAAATCTTAGCTCAAACAGCTGCAAAACCTGTTTTCCCAGCACGGGAACCTTGAGTTCTATAAGATAAAGCCATAAACATGTGTATCCGAGTCTTCTATCAAAAGTTACAGCTATTTCTATGAAGTTGTACAAAAACGCTTTCTTTCGCCAAGACAGTGCGTTTCTCACTGTTACATGCATTTGAATGGGGAACTCGACCGAAACAAAGTATAGGTTTTCATTATGTGAATAACTTGGAAATCTTAGCTCAAACAGCTGCAAAACCTGTTTTCCCAGCACGGGAACCTTGAGTTCTATAAGATAAAGCCATAAACATGTGTATCCGAGTCTTCTATCAAAAGTTACAGCTATTTCTATGAAGTTGTACAAAAACGCTTTCTTTCGCCAAGACAGTGCGTTTCTCACTGTTACATGCATTTGAATGGGGAACTCGACCGAAACAAAGTATAGGTTTTCATTATGTGAATAACTTGGAAATCTTAGCTCAAACAGCTGCAAAACCTGTTTTCCCAGCACGGGAACCTTGAGTTCTATAAGATAAAGCCATAAACATGTGTATCCGAGTCTTCTATCAAAAGTTACAGCTATTTCTATGAAGTTGTACAAAAACGCTTTCTTTCGCCAAGGACAGTGCGTTTCTCACTGTTACATGCATTTGAATGGGGAACTCGACCGAAACAAAGTATAGGTTTTCATTATGTGAATAACTTGGAAATCTTAGCTCAAACAGCTGCAAAACCTGTTTTCCCAGCACGGGAACCTTGAGTTCTATAAGATAAAGCCATAAACATGTGTATCCGAGTCTTCTATCAAAAGTTACAGCTATTTCTATGAAGTTGTACAAAAACGCTTTCTTTCGCCAAGACAGTGCGTTTCTCACTGTTACATGCATTTGAATGGGGAACTCGACCGAAACAAAGTATAGGTTTTCATTATGTGAATAACTTGGAAATCTTAGCTCAAACAGCTGCAAAACCTGTTTTCCCAGCACGGGAACCTTGAGTTCTATAAGATAAAGCCATAAACATGTGTATCCGAGTCTTCTATCAAAAGTTACAGCTATTTCTATGAAGTTGTACAAAAACGCTTTCTTTCGCCAAGACAGTGCGTTTCTCACTGTTACATGCATTTGAATGGGGAACTCGACCGAAACAAAGTATAGGTTTTCATTATGTGAATAACTTGGAAATCTTAGCTCAAACAGCTGCAAAACCTGTTTTCCCAGCACGGGAACCTTGAGTTCTATAAGATAAAGCCATAAACATGTGTATCCGAGTCTTCTATCAAAAGTTACAGCTATTTCTATGAAGTTGTACAAAAACGCTTTCTTTCGCCAAGACAGTGCGTTTCTCACTGTTACATGCATTTGAATGGGGAACTCGACCGAAACAAAGTATAGGTTTTCATTATGTGAATAACTTGGAAATCTTAGCTCAAACAGCTGCAAAACCTGTTTTCCCAGCACGGGAACCTTGAGTTCTATAAGATAAAGCCATAAACATGTGTATCCGAGTCTTCTATCAAAAGTTACAGCTATTTCTATGAAGTTGTACAAAAACGCTTTCTTTCGCCAAGACAGTGCGTTTCTCACTGTTACATGCATTTGAATGGGGAACTCGACCGAAACAAAGTATAGGTTTTCATTATGTGAATAACTTGGAAATCTTAGCTCAAACAGCTGCAAAACCTGTTTTCCCAGCACGGGAACCTTGAGTTCTATAAGATAAAGCCATAAACATGTGTATCCGAGTCTTCTATCAAAAGTTACAGCTATTTCTATGAAGTTGTACAAAAACGCTTTCTTTCGCCAAGACAGTGCGTTTCTCACTGTTACATGCATTTGAATGGGGAACTCGACCGAAACAAAGTATAGGTTTTCATTATGTGAATAACTTGGAAATCTTAGCTCAAACAGCTGCAAAACCTGTTTTCCCAGCACGGGAACCTTGAGTTCTATAAGATAAAGCCATAAACATGTGTATCCGAGTCTTCTATCAAAAGTTACAGCTATTTCTATGAAGTTGTACAAAAACGCTTTCTTTCGCCAAGACAGTGCGTTTCACTGTTACATGCATTTGAATGGGGAACTCGACCGAAACAAAGTATAGGTTTTCATTATGTGAATAACTTGGAAATCTTAGCTCAAACAGCTGCAAAACCTGTTTTCCCAGCACGGAGACCTTGAGTTCTATAAGATAAAGCCATAAACATGTGTATCCGAGTCTTCTATCAAAAGTTACAGCTATTTCTATGAAGTTGTACAAAAACGCTTTCTTTCGCCAAGACAGTGCGTTTCTCACTGTTACATGCATTTGAATGGGGAACTCGACCGAAACAAAGTATAGGTTTTCATTATGTGAATAACTTGGAAATCTTAGCTCAAACAGCTGCAAAACCTGTTTTCCCAGCACGGAGACCTTGAGTTCTATAAGATAAAGCCATAAACATGTGTATCCGAGTCTTCTATCAAAAGTTACAGCTATTTCTATGAAGTTGTACAAAAACGCTTTCTTTCGCCAAGACAGTGCGTTTCTCACTGTTACATGCATTTGAATGGGGAACTCGACCGAAACAAAGTATAGGTTTTCATTATGTGAATAACTTGGAAATCTTAGCTCAAACAGCTGCAAAACCTGTTTTCCCAGCACGGAGACCTTGAGTTCTATAAGATAAAGCCATAAACATGTGTATCCGAGTCTTCTATCAAAAGTTACAGCTATTTCTATGAAGTTGTACAAAAACGCTTTCTTTCGCCAAGACAGTGCGTTTCTCACTGTTACATGCATTTGAATGGGGATCTCGACCGAAACAAAGTATAGGTTTTCATTATGTGAATAACTTGGAAATCTTAGCTCAAACAGCTGCAAAACCTGTTTTCCCAGCACGGGAACCTTGAGTTCTATAAGATAAAGCCATAAACATGTGTATCCGAGTCTTCTATCAAAAGTTACAGCTATTTCTATGAAGTTGTACAAAAACGCTTTCTTTCGCCAAGACAGTGCGTTTCTCACTGTTACATGCATTTGAATGGGGAACTCGACCGAAACAAAGTATAGGTTTTCATTATGTGAATAACTTGGAAATCTTAGCTCAAACAGCTGCAAAACCTGTTTTCCCAGCACGGGAACCTTGAGTTCTATAAGATAAAGCCATAAACATGTGTATCCGAGTCTTCTATCAAAAGTTACAGCTATTTCTATGAAGTTGTACAAAAACGCTTTCTTTCGCCAAGACAGTGCGTTTCTCACTGTTACATGCATTTGAATGGGGAACTCGACCGAAACAAAGTATAGGTTTTCATTATGTGAATAACTTGGAAATCTTAGCTCAAACAGCTGCAAAACCTGTTTTCCCAGCACGGGAACCTTGAGTTCTATAAGATAAAGCCATAAACATGTGTATCCGAGTCTTCTATCAAAAGTTACAGCTATTTCTATGAAGTTGTACAAAAACGCTTTCTTTCGCCAAGACAGTGCGTTTCTCACTGTTACATGCATTTGAATGGGGAACTCGACCGAAACAAAGTATAGGTTTTCATTATGTGAATAACTTGGAAATCTTAGCTCAAACAGCTGCAAAACCTGTTTTCCCAGCACGGGAACCTTGAGTTCTATAAGATAAAGCCATAAACATGTGTATCCGAGTCTTCTATCAAAAGTTACAGCTATTTCTATGAAGTTGTACAAAAACGCTTTCTTTCGCCAAGACAGTGCGTTTCTCACTGTTACATGCATTTGAATGGGGAACTCGACCGAAACAAAGTATAGGTTTTCATTATGTGAATAACTTGGAAATCTTAGCTCAAACAGCTGCAAAACCTGTTTTCCCAGCACGGGAACCTTGAGTTCTATAAGATAAAGCCATAAAGATGTGTATCCGAGTCTTCTATCAAAAGTTACAGCTATTTCTATGAAGTTGTACAAAAACGCTTTCTTTCGCCAAGACAGTGCGTTTCTCACTGTTACATGCATTTGAATGGGGAACTCGACCGAAACAAAGTATAGGTTTTCATTATGTGAATAACTTGGAAATCTTAGCTCAAACAGCTGCAAAACCTGTTTTCCCAGCACGGGAACCTTGAGTTCTATAAGATAAAGCCATAAACATGTGTATCCGAGTCTTCTATCAAAAGTTACAGCTATTTCTATGAAGTTGTACAAAAACGCTTTCTTTCGCCAAGACAGTGCGTTTCTCACTGTTACATGCATTTGAATGGGGATCTCGACCGAAACAAAGTATAGGTTTTCATTATGTGAATAACTTGGAAATCTTAGCTCAAACAGCTGCAAAACCTGTTTTCCCAGCACGGGAACCTTGAGTTCTATAAGATAAAGCCATAAACATGTGTATCCGAGTCTTCTATCAAAAGTTACAGCTATTTCTATGAAGTTGTACAAAAACGCTTTCTTTCGCCAAGACAGTGCGTTTCTCACTGTTACATGCATTTGAATGGGGAACTCGACCGAAACAAAGTATAGGTTTTCATTATGTGAATAACTTGGAAATCTTAGCTCAAACAGCTGCAAAACCTGTTTTCCCAGCACGGGAACCTTGAGTTCTATAAGATAAAGCCATAAACATGTGTATCCGAGTCTTCTATCAAAAGTTACAGCTATTTCTATGAAGTTGTACAAAAACGCTTTCTTTCGCCAAGACAGTGCGTTTCTCACTGTTACATGCATTTGAATGGGGAACTCGACCGAAACAAAGTATAGGTTTTCATTATGTGAATAACTTGGAAATCTTAGCTCAAACAGCTGCAAAACCTGTTTTCCCAGCACGGAGACCTTGAGTTCTATAAGATAAAGCCATAAACATGTGTATCCGAGTCTTCTATCAAAAGTTACAGCTATTTCTATGAAGTTGTACAAAAACGCTTTCTTTCGCCAAGACAGTGCGTTTCTCACTGTTACATGCATTTGAATGGGGATCTCGACCGAAACAAAGTATAGGTTTTCATTATGTGAATAACTTGGAAATCTTAGCTCAAACAGCTGCAAAACCTGTTTTCCCAGCACGGGAACCTTGAGTTCTATAAGATAAAGCCATAAACATGTGTATCCGAGTCTTCTATCAAAAGTTACAGCTATTTCTATGAAGTTGTACAAAAACGCTTTCTTTCGCCAAGACAGTGCGTTTCTCACTGTTACATGCATTTGAATGGGGATCTCGACCGAAACAAAGTATAGGTTTTCATTATGTGAATAACTTGGAAATCTTAGCTCAAACAGCTGCAAAACCTGTTTTCCCAGCACGGGAACCTTGAGTTCTATAAGATAAAGCCATAAAGATGTGTATCCGAGTCTTCTATCAAAAGTTACAGCTATTTCTATGAAGTTGTACAAAAACGCTTTCTTTCGCCAAGACAGTGCGTTTCTCACTGTTACATGCATTTGAATGGGGAACTCGACCGAAACAAAGTATAGGTTTTCATTATGTGAATAACTTGGAAATCTTAGCTCAAACAGCTGCAAAACCTGTTTTCCCAGCACGGGAACCTTGAGTTCTATAAGATAAAGCCATAAAGATGTGTATCCGAGTCTTCTATCAAAAGTTACAGCTATTTCTATGAAGTTGTACAAAAACGCTTTCTTTCGCCAAGACAGTGCGTTTCTCACTGTTACATGCATTTGAATGGGGAACTCGACCGAAACAAAGTATAGGTTTTCATTATGTGAATAACTTGGAAATCTTAGCTCAAACAGCTGCAAAACCTGTTTTCCCAGCACGGGAACCTTGAGTTCTATAAGATAAAGCCATAAACATGTGTATCCGAGTCTTCTATCAAAAGTTACAGCTATTTCTATGAAGTTGTACAAAAACGCTTTCTTTCGCCAAGACAGTGCGTTTCTCACTGTTACATGCATTTGAATGGGGAACTCGACCGAAACAAAGTATAGGTTTTCATTATGTGAATAACTTGGAAATCTTAGCTCAAACAGCTGCAAAACCTGTTTTCCCAGCACGGGAACCTTGAGTTCTATAAGATAAAGCCATAAACATGTGTATCCGAGTCTTCTATCAAAAGTTACAGCTATTTCTATGAAGTTGTACAAAAACGCTTTCTTTCGCCAAGACAGTGCGTTTCTCACTGTTACATGCATTTGAATGGGGAACTCGACCGAAACAAAGTATAGGTTTTCATTATGTGAATAACTTGGAAATCTTAGCTCAAACAGCTGCAAAACCTGTTTTCCCAGCACGGGAACCTTGAGTTCTATAAGATAAAGCCATAAACATGGTTACAGCTATTTCTATGAAGTTGTACAAAAACGCTTTCTTTCGCCAAGACAGTGCGTTTCTCACTGTTACATGCATTTGAATGGGGAACTCGACCGAAACAAAGTATAGGTTTTCATTATGTGAATAACTTGGAAATCTTAGCTCAAACAGCTGCAAAACCTGTTTTCCCAGCACGGGAACCTTGAGTTCTATAAGATAAAGCCATAAAGATGTGTATCCGAGTCTTCTATCAAAAGTTACAGCTATTTCTATGAAGTTGTACAAAAACGCTTTCTTTCGCCAAGACAGTGCGTTTCTCACTGTTACATGCATTTGAATGGGGAACTCGACCGAAACAAAGTATAGGTTTTCATTATGTGAATAACTTGGAAATCTTAGCTCAAACAGCTGCAAAACCTGTTTTCCCAGCACGGGAACCTTGAGTTCTATAAGATAAAGCCATAAACATGTGTATCCGAGTCTTCTATCAAAAGTTACAGCTATTTCTATGAAGTTGTACAAAAACGCTTTCTTTCGCCAAGACAGTGCGTTTCTCACTGTTACATGCATTTGAATGGGGAACTCGACCGAAACAAAGTATAGGTTTTCATTATGTGAATAACTTGGAAATCTTAGCTCAAACAGCTGCAAAACCTGTTTTCCCAGCACGGGAACCTTGAGTTCTATAAGATAAAGCCATAAACATGTGTATCCGAGTCTTCTATCAAAAGTTACAGCTATTTCTATGAAGTTGTACAAAAACGCTTTCTTTCGCCAAGACAGTGCGTTTCTCACTGTTACATGCATTTGAATGGGGAACTCGACCGAAACAAAGTATAGGTTTTCATTATGTGAATAACTTGGAAATCTTAGCTCAAACAGCTGCAAAACCTGTTTTCCCAGCACGGGAACCTTGAGTTCTATAAGATAAAGCCATAAACATGTGTATCCGAGTCTTCTATCAAAAGTTACAGCTATTTCTATGAAGTTGTACAAAAACGCTTTCTTTCGCCAAGACAGTGCGTTTCTCACTGTTACATGCATTTGAATGGGGATCTCGACCGAAACAAAGTATAGGTTTTCATTATGTGAATAACTTGGAAATCTTAGCTCAAACAGCTGCAAAACCTGTTTTCCCAGCACGGGAACCTTGAGTTCTATAAGATAAAGCCATAAACATGTGTATCCGAGTCTTCTATCAAAAGTTACAGCTATTTCTATGAAGTTGTACAAAAACGCTTTCTTTCGCCAAGACAGTGCGTTTCTCACTGTTACATGCATTTGAATGGGGATCTCGACCGAAACAAAGTATAGGTTTTCATTATGTGAATAACTTGGAAATCTTAGCTCAAACAGCTGCAAAACCTGTTTTCCCAGCACGGGAACCTTGAGTTCTATAAGATAAAGCCATAAACATGTGTATCCGAGTCTTCTATCAAAAGTTACAGCTATTTCTATGAAGTTGTACAAAAACGCTTTCTTTCGCCAAGACAGTGCGTTTCTCACTGTTACATGCATTTGAATGGGGATCTCGACCGAAACAAAGTATAGGTTTTCATTATGTGAATAACTTGGAAATCTTAGCTCAAACAGCTGCAAAACCTGTTTTCCCAGCACGGGAACCTTGAGTTCTATAAGATAAAGCCATAAACATGTGTATCCGAGTCTTCTATCAAAAGTTACAGCTATTTCTATGAAGTTGTACAAAAACGCTTTCTTTCGCCAAGACAGTGCGTTTCTCACTGTTACATGCATTTGAATGGGGAACTCGACCGAAACAAAGTATAGGTTTTCATTATGTGAATAACTTGGAAATCTTAGCTCAAACAGCTGCAAAACCTGTTTTCCCAGCACGGGAACCTTGAGTTCTATAAGATAAAGCCATAAACATGTGTATCCGAGTCTTCTATCAAAAGTTACAGCTATTTCTATGAAGTTGTACAAAAACGCTTTCTTTCGCCAAGACAGTGCGTTTCTCACTGTTACATGCATTTGAATGGGGAACTCGACCGAAACAAAGTATAGGTTTTCATTATGTGAATAACTTGGAAATCTTAGCTCAAACAGCTGCAAAACCTGTTTTCCCAGCACGGGAACCTTGAGTTCTATAAGATAAAGCCATAAACATGTGTATCCGAGTCTTCTATCAAAAGTTACAGCTATTTCTATGAAGTTGTACAAAAACGCTTTCTTTCGCCAAGACAGTGCGTTACTCACTGTTACATGCATTTGAATGGGGAACTCGACCGAAACAAAGTATAGGTTTTCATTATGTGAATAACTTGGAAATCTTAGCTCAAACAGCTGCAAAACCTGTTTTCCCAGCACGGGAACCTTGAGTTCTATAAGATAAAGCCATAAACATGTGTATCCGAGTCTTCTATCAAAAGTTACAGCTATTTCTATGAAGTTGTACAAAAACGCTTTCTTTCGCCAAGACAGTGCGTTTCTCACTGTTACATGCATTTGAATGGGGAACTCGACCGAAACAAAGTATAGGTTTTCATTATGTGAATAACTTGGAAATCTTAGCTCAAACAGCTGCAAAACCTGTTTTCCCAGCACGGGAACCTTGAGTTCTATAAGATAAAGCCATAAACATGTGTATCCGAGTCTTCTATCAAAAGTTACAGCTATTTCTATGAAGTTGTACAAAAACGCTTTCTTTCGCCAAGACAGTGCGTTTCTCACTGTTACATGCATTTGAATGGGGAACTCGACCGAAACAAAGTATAGGTTTTCATTATGTGAATAACTTGGAAATCTTAGCTCAAACAGCTGCAAAACCTGTTTTCCCAGCACGGGAACCTTGAGTTCTATAAGATAAAGCCATAAACATGTGTATCCGAGTCTTCTATCAAAAGTTACAGCTATTTCTATGAAGTTGTACAAAAACGCTTTCTTTCGCCAAGACAGTGCGTTTCTCACTGTTACATGCATTTGAATGGGGAACTCGACCGAAACAAAGTATAGGTTTTCATTATGTGAATAACTTGGAAATCTTAGCTCAAACAGCTGCAAAACCTGTTTTCCCAGCACGGAGACCTTGAGTTCTATAAGATAAAGCCATAAACATGTGTATCCGAGTCTTCTATCAAAAGTTACAGCTATTTCTATGAAGTTGTACAAAAACGCTTTCTTTCGCCAAGACAGTGCGTTTCTCACTGTTACATGCATTTGAATGGGGAACTCGACCGAAACAAAGTATAGGTTTTCATTATGTGAATAACTTGGAAATCTTAGCTCAAACAGCTGCAAAACCTGTTTTCCCAGCACGGAGACCTTGAGTTCTATAAGATAAAGCCATAAACATGTGTATCCGAGTCTTCTATCAAAAGTTACAGCTATTTCTATGAAGTTGTACAAAAACGCTTTCTTTCGCCAAGACAGTGCGTTTCTCACTGTTACATGCATTTGAATGGGGAACTCGACCGAAACAAAGTATAGGTTTTCATTATGTGAATAACTTGGAAATCTTAGCTCAAACAGCTGCAAAACCTGTTTTCCCAGCACGGAGACCTTGAGTTCTATAAGATAAAGCCATAAACATGTGTATCCGAGTCTTCTATCAAAAGTTACAGCTATTTCTATGAAGTTGTACAAAAACGCTTTCTTTCGCCAAGACAGTGCGTTTCTCACTGTTACATGCATTTGAATGGGGAACTCGACCGAAACAAAGTATAGGTTTTCATTATGTGAATAACTTGGAAATCTTAGCTCAAACAGCTGCAAAACCTGTTTTCCCAGCACGGGAACCTTGAGTTCTATAAGATAAAGCCATAAACATGTGTATCCGAGTCTTCTATCAAAAGTTACAGCTATTTCTATGAAGTTGTACAAAAACGCTTTCTTTCGCCAAGACAGTGCGTTTCTCACTGTTACATGCATTTGAATGGGGAACTCGACCGAAACAAAGTATAGGTTTTCATTATGTGAATAACTTGGAAATCTTAGCTCAAACAGCTGCAAAACCTGTTTTCCCAGCACGGGAACCTTGAGTTCTATAAGATAAAGCCATAAACATGTGTATCCGAGTCTTCTATCAAAAGTTACAGCTATTTCTATGAAGTTGTACAAAAACGCTTTCTTTCGCCAAGACAGTGCGTTTCTCACTGTTACATGCATTTGAATGGGGAACTCGACCGAAACAAAGTATAGGTTTTCATTATGTGAATAACTTGGAAATCTTAGCTCAAACAGCTGCAAAACCTGTTTTCCCAGCACGGGAACCTTGAGTTCTATAAGATAAAGCCATAAACATGTGTATCCGAGTCTTCTATCAAAAGTTACAGCTATTTCTATGAAGTTGTACAAAAACGCTTTCTTTCGCCAAGACAGTGCGTTTCTCACTGTTACATGCATTTGAATGGGGAACTCGACCGAAACAAAGTATAGGTTTTCATTATGTGAATAACTTGGAAATCTTAGCTCAAACAGCTGCAAAACCTGTTTTCCCAGCACGGGAACCTTGAGTTCTATAAGATAAAGCCATAAACATGTGTATCCGAGTCTTCTATCAAAAGTTACAGCTATTTCTATGAAGTTGTACAAAAACGCTTTCTTTCGCCAAGACAGTGCGTTTCTCACTGTTACATGCATTTGAATGGGGAACTCGACCGAAACAAAGTATAGGTTTTCATTATGTGAATAACTTGGAAATCTTAGCTCAAACAGCTGCAAAACCTGTTTTCCCAGCACGGGAACCTTGAGTTCTATAAGATAAAGCCATAAACATGTGTATCCGAGTCTTCTATCAAAAGTTACAGCTATTTCTATGAAGTTGTACAAAAACGCTTTCTTTCGCCAAGACAGTGCGTTTCTCACTGTTACATGCATTTGAATGGGGAACTCGACCGAAACAAAGTATAGGTTTTCATTATGTGAATAACTTGGAAATCTTAGCTCAAACAGCTGCAAAACCTGTTTTCCCAGCACGGGAACCTTGAGTTCTATAAGATAAAGCCATAAACATGTGTATCCGAGTCTTCTATCAAAAGTTACAGCTATTTCTATGAAGTTGTACAAAAACGCTTTCTTTCGCCAAGACAGTGCGTTTCTCACTGTTACATGCATTTGAATGGGGAACTCGACCGAAACAAAGTATAGGTTTTCATTATGTGAATAACTTGGAAATCTTAGCTCAAACAGCTGCAAAACCTGTTTTCCCAGCACGGAGACCTTGAGTTCTATAAGATAAAGCCATAAACATGTGTATCCGAGTCTTCTATCAAAAGTTACAGCTATTTCTATGAAGTTGTACAAAAACGCTTTCTTTCGCCAAGACAGTGCGTTTCTCACTGTTACATGCATTTGAATGGGGATCTCGACCGAAACAAAGTATAGGTTTTCATTATGTGAATAACTTGGAAATCTTAGCTCAAACAGCTGCAAAACCTGTTTTCCCAGCACGGGAACCTTGAGTTCTATAAGATAAAGCCATAAACATGTGTATCCGAGTCTTCTATCAAAAGTTACAGCTATTTCTATGAAGTTGTACAAAAACGCTTTCTTTCGCCAAGACAGTGCGTTTCTCACTGTTACATGCATTTGAATGGGGATCTCGACCGAAACAAAGTATAGGTTTTCATTATGTGAATAACTTGGAAATCTTAGCTCAAACAGCTGCAAAACCTGTTTTCCCAGCACGGGAACCTTGAGTTCTATAAGATAAAGCCATAAAGATGTGTATCCGAGTCTTCTATCAAAAGTTACAGCTATTTCTATGAAGTTGTACAAAAACGCTTTCTTTCGCCAAGACAGTGCGTTTCTCACTGTTACATGCATTTGAATGGGGAACTCGACCGAAACAAAGTATAGGTTTTCATTATGTGAATAACTTGGAAATCTTAGCTCAAACAGCTGCAAAACCTGTTTTCCCAGCACGGGAACCTTGAGTTCTATAAGATAAAGCCATAAAGATGTGTATCCGAGTCTTCTATCAAAAGTTACAGCTATTTCTATGAAGTTGTACAAAAACGCTTTCTTTCGCCAAGACAGTGCGTTTCTCACTGTTACATGCATTTGAATGGGGAACTCGACCGAAACAAAGTATAGGTTTTCATTATGTGAATAACTTGGAAATCTTAGCTCAAACAGCTGCAAAACCTGTTTTCCCAGCACGGGAACCTTGAGTTCTATAAGATAAAGCCATAAACATGTGTATCCGAGTCTTCTATCAAAAGTTACAGCTATTTCTATGAAGTTGTACAAAAACGCTTTCTTTCGCCAAGACAGTGCGTTTCTCACTGTTACATGCATTTGAATGGGGAACTCGACCGAAACAAAGTATAGGTTTTCATTATGTGAATAACTTGGAAATCTTAGCTCAAACAGCTGCAAAACCTGTTTTCCCAGCACGGGAACCTTGAGTTCTATAAGATAAAGCCATAAACATGTGTATCCGAGTCTTCTATCAAAAGTTACAGCTATTTCTATGAAGTTGTACAAAAACGCTTTCTTTCGCCAAGACAGTGCGTTTCTCACTGTTACATGCATTTGAATGGGGAACTCGACCGAAACAAAGTATAGGTTTTCATTATGTGAATAACTTGGAAATCTTAGCTCAAACAGCTGCAAAACCTGTTTTCCCAGCACGGGAACCTTGAGTTCTATAAGATAAAGCCATAAACATGTGTATCCGAGTCTTCTATCAAAAGTTACAGCTATTTCTATGAAGTTGTACAAAAACGCTTTCTTTCGCCAAGACAGTGCGTTTCTCACTGTTACATGCATTTGAATGGGGAACTCGACCGAAACAAAGTATAGGTTTTCATTATGTGAATAACTTGGAAATCTTAGCTCAAACAGCTGCAAAACCTGTTTTCCCAGCACGGGAACCTTGAGTTCTATAAGATAAAGCCATAAACATGTGTATCCGAGTCTTCTATCAAAAGTTACAGCTATTTCTATGAAGTTGTACAAAAACGCTTTCTTTCGCCAAGACAGTGCGTTTCTCACTGTTACATGCATTTGAATGGGGAACTCGACCGAAACAAAGTATAGGTTTTCATTATGTGAATAACTTGGAAATCTTAGCTCAAACAGCTGCAAAACCTGTTTTCCCAGCACGGAGACCTTGAGTTCTATAAGATAAAGCCATAAACATGTGTATCCGAGTCTTCTATCAAAAGTTACAGCTATTTCTATGAAGTTGTACAAAAACGCTTTCTTTCGCCAAGACAGTGCGTTTCTCACTGTTACATGCATTTGAATGGGGAACTCGACCGAAACAAAGTATAGGTTTTCATTATGTGAATAACTTGGAAATCTTAGCTCAAACAGCTGCAAAACCTGTTTTCCCAGCACGGAGACCTTGAGTTCTATAAGATAAAGCCATAAACATGTGTATCCGAGTCTTCTATCAAAAGTTACAGCTATTTCTATGAAGTTGTACAAAAACGCTTTCTTTCGCCAAGACAGTGCGTTTCTCACTGTTACATGCATTTGAATGGGGATCTCGACCGAAACAAAGTATAGGTTTTCATTATGTGAATAACTTGGAAATCTTAGCTCAAACAGCTGCAAAACCTGTTTTCCCAGCACGGGAACCTTGAGTTCTATAAGATAAAGCCATAAACATGTGTATCCGAGTCTTCTATCAAAAGTTACAGCTATTTCTATGAAGTTGTACAAAACGACTTTCTTTCGCCAAGACAGTGCGTTTCTCACTGTTACATGCATTTGAATGGGGAACTCGACCGAAACAAAGTATAGGTTTTCATTATGTGAATAACTTGGAAATCTTAGCTCAAACAGCTGCAAAACCTGTTTTCCCAGCACGGGAACCTTGAGTTCTATAAGATAAAGCCATAAACATGTGTATCCGAGTCTTCTATCAAAAGTTACAGCTATTTCTATGAAGTTGTACAAAAACGCTTTCTTTCGCCAAGACAGTGCGTTTCTCACTGTTACATGCATTTGAATGGGGAACTCGACCGAAACAAAGTATAGGTTTTCATTATGTGAATAACTTGGAAATCTTAGCTCAAACAGCTGCAAAACCTGTTTTCCCAGCACGGGAACCTTGAGTTCTATAAGATAAAGCCATAAACATGTGTATCCGAGTCTTCTATCAAAAGTTACAGCTATTTCTATGAAGTTGTACAAAAACGCTTTCTTTCGCCAAGACAGTGCGTTTCTCACTGTTACATGCATTTGAATGGGGAACTCGACCGAAACAAAGTATAGGTTTTCATTATGTGAATAACTTGGAAATCTTAGCTCAAACAGCTGCAAAACCTGTTTTCCCAGCACGGAGACCTTGAGTTCTATAAGATAAAGCCATAAACATGTGTATCCGAGTCTTCTATCAAAAGTTACAGCTATTTCTATGAAGTTGTACAAAAACGCTTTCTTTCGCCAAGACAGTGCGTTTCTCACTGTTACATGCATTTGAATGGGGAACTCGACCGAAACAAAGTATAGGTTTTCATTATGTGAATAACTTGGAAATCTTAGCTCAAACAGCTGCAAAACCTGTTTTCCCAGCACGGGAACCTTGAGTTCTATAAGATAAAGCCATAAACATGTGTATCCGAGTCTTCTATCAAAAGTTACAGCTATTTCTATGAAGTTGTACAAAAACGCTTTCTTTCGCCAAGACAGTGCGTTTCTCACTGTTACATGCATTTGAATGGGGAACTCGACCGAAACAAAGTATAGGTTTTCATTATGTGAATAACTTGGAAATCTTAGCTCAAACAGCTGCAAAACCTGTTTTCCCAGCACGGGAACCTTGAGTTCTATAAGATAAAGCCATAAACATGTGTATCCGAGTCTTCTATCAAAAGTTACAGCTATTTCTATGAAGTTGTACAAAAACGCTTTCTTTCGCCAAGACAGTGCGTTTCTCACTGTTACATGCATTTGAATGGGGAACTCGACCGAAACAAAGTATAGGTTTTCATTATGTGAATAACTTGGAAATCTTAGCTCAAACAGCTGCAAAACCTGTTTTCCCAGCACGGGAACCTTGAGTTCTATAAGATAAAGCCATAAACATGTGTATCCGAGTCTTCTATCAAAAGTTACAGCTATTTCTATGAAGTTGTACAAAAACGCTTTCTTTCGCCAAGACAGTGCGTTTCTCACTGTTACATGCATTTGAATGGGGAACTCGACCGAAACAAAGTATAGGTTTTCATTATGTGAATAACTTGGAAATCTTAGCTCAAACAGCTGCAAAACCTGTTTTCCCAGCACGGGAACCTTGAGTTCTATAAGATAAAGCCATAAACATGTGTATCCGAGTCTTCTATCAAAAGTTACAGCTATTTCTATGAAGTTGTACAAAAACGCTTTCTTTCGCCAAGACAGTGCGTTTCTCACTGTTACATGCATTTGAATGGGGAACTCGACCGAAACAAAGTATAGGTTTTCATTATGTGAATAACTTGGAAATCTTAGCTCAAACAGCTGCAAAACCTGTTTTCCCAGCACGGAGACCTTGAGTTCTATAAGATAAAGCCATAAACATGTGTATCCGAGTCTTCTATCAAAAGTTACAGCTATTTCTATGAAGTTGTACAAAAACGCTTTCTTTCGCCAAGACAGTGCGTTTCTCACTGTTACATGCATTTGAATGGGGAACTCGACCGAAACAAAGTATAGGTTTTCATTATGTGAATAACTTGGAAATCTTAGCTCAAACAGCTGCAAAACCTGTTTTCCCAGCACGGGAACCTTGAGTTCTATAAGATAAAGCCATAAACATGTGTATCCGAGTCTTCTATCAAAAGTTACAGCTATTTCTATGAAGTTGTACAAAAACGCTTTCTTTCGCCAAGACAGTGCGTTTCTCACTGTTACATGCATTTGAATGGGGATCTCGACCGAAACAAAGTATAGGTTTTCATTATGTGAATAACTTGGAAATCTTAGCTCCAACAGCTGCAAAACCTGTTTTCCCAGCACGGGAACCTTGAGTTCTATAAGATAAAGCCATAAACATGGTTACAGCTATTTCTATGAAGTTGTACAAAAACGCTTTCTTTCGCCAAGACAGTGCGTTTCTCACTGTTACATGCATTTGAATGGGGAACTCGACCGAAACAAAGTATAGGTTTTCATTATGTGAATAACTTGGAAATCTTAGCTCAAACAGCTGCAAAACCTGTTTTCCCAGCACGGGAACCTTGAGTTCTATAAGATAAAGCCATAAACATGTGTATCCGAGTCTTCTATCAAAAGTTACAGCTATTTCTATGAAGTTGTACAAAAACGCTTTCTTTCGCCAAGACAGTGCGTTTCTCACTGTTACATGCATTTGAATGGGGATCTCGACCGAAACAAAGTATAGGTTTTCATTATGTGAATAACTTGGAAATCTTAGCTCCAACAGCTGCAAAACCTGTTTTCCCAGCACGGGAACCTTGAGTTCTATAAGATAAAGCCATAAACATGTGTATCCGAGTCTTCTATCAAAAGTTACAGCTATTTCTATGAAGTTGTACAAAAACGCTTTCTTTCGCCAAGACAGTGCGTTTCTCACTGTTACATGCATTTGAATGGGGATCTCGACCGAAACAAAGTATAGGTTTTCATTATGTGAATAACTTGGAAATCTTAGCTCAAACAGCTGCAAAACCTGTTTTCCCAGCACGGGAACCTTGAGTTCTATAAGATAAAGCCATAAACATGTGTATCCGAGTCTTCTATCAAAAGTTACAGCTATTTCTATGAAGTTGTACAAAAACGCTTTCTTTCGCCAAGACAGTGCGTTTCTCACTGTTACATGCATTTGAATGGGGATCTCGACCGAAACAAAGTATAGGTTTTCATTATGTGAATAACTTGGAAATCTTAGCTCAAACAGCTGCAAAACCTGTTTTCCCAGCACGGGAACCTTGAGTTCTATAAGATAAAGCCATAAAGATGTGTATCCGAGTCTTCTATCAAAAGTTACAGCTATTTCTATGAAGTTGTACAAAAACGCTTTCTTTCGCCAAGACAGTGCGTTTCTCACTGTTACATGCATTTGAATGGGGAACTCGACCGAAACAAAGTATAGGTTTTCATTATGTGAATAACTTGGAAATCTTAGCTCAAACAGCTGCAAAACCTGTTTTCCCAGCACGGAGACCTTGAGTTCTATAAGATAAAGCCATAAACATGTGTATCCGAGTCTTCTATCAAAAGTTACAGCTATTTCTATGAAGTTGTACAAAAACGCTTTCTTTCGCCAAGACAGTGCGTTTCTCACTGTTACATGCATTTGAATGGGGAACTCGACCGAAACAAAGTATAGGTTTTCATTATGTGAATAACTTGGAAATCTTAGCTCAAACAGCTGCAAAACCTGTTTTCCCAGCACGGAGACCTTGAGTTCTATAAGATAAAGCCATAAACATGTGTATCCGAGTCTTCTATCAAAAGTTACAGCTATTTCTATGAAGTTGTACAAAAACGCTTTCTTTCGCCAAGACAGTGCGTTTCTCACTGTTACATGCATTTGAATGGGGATCTCGACCGAAACAAAGTATAGGTTTTCATTATGTGAATAACTTGGAAATCTTAGCTCAAACAGCTGCAAAACCTGTTTTCCCAGCACGGGAACCTTGAGTTCTATAAGATAAAGCCATAAACATGTGTATCCGAGTCTTCTATCAAAAGTTACAGCTATTTCTATGAAGTTGTACAAAAACGCTTTCTTTCGCCAAGACAGTGCGTTTCTCACTGTTACATGCATTTGAATGGGGAACTCGACCGAAACAAAGTATAGGTTTTCATTATGTGAATAACTTGGAAATCTTAGCTCAAACAGCTGCAAAACCTGTTTTCCCAGCACGGGAACCTTGAGTTCTATAAGATAAAGCCATAAACATGTGTATCCGAGTCTTCTATCAAAAGTTACAGCTATTTCTATGAAGTTGTACAAAAACGCTTTCTTTCGCCAAGACAGTGCGTTTCTCACTGTTACATGCATTTGAATGGGGAACTCGACCGAAACAAAGTATAGGTTTTCATTATGTGAATAACTTGGAAATCTTAGCTCAAACAGCTGCAAAACCTGTTTTCCCAGCACGGGAACCTTGAGTTCTATAAGATAAAGCCATAAACATGTGTATCCGAGTCTTCTATCAAAAGTTACAGCTATTTCTATGAAGTTGTACAAAAACGCTTTCTTTCGCCAAGACAGTGCGTTTCTCACTGTTACATGCATTTGAATGGGGAACTCGACCGAAACAAAGTATAGGTTTTCATTATGTGAATAACTTGGAAATCTTAGCTCAAACAGCTGCAAAACCTGTTTTCCCAGCACGGGAACCTTGAGTTCTATAAGATAAAGCCATAAACATGTGTATCCGAGTCTTCTATCAAAAGTTACAGCTATTTCTATGAAGTTGTACAAAAACGCTTTCTTTCGCCAAGACAGTGCGTTTCTCACTGTTACATGCATTTGAATGGGGAACTCGACCGAAACAAAGTATAGGTTTTCATTATGTGAATAACTTGGAAATCTTAGCTCAAACAGCTGCAAAACCTGTTTTCCCAGCACGGAGACCTTGAGTTCTATAAGATAAAGCCATAAACATGTGTATCCGAGTCTTCTATCAAAAGTTACAGCTATTTCTATGAAGTTGTACAAAAACGCTTTCTTTCGCCAAGACAGTGCGTTTCTCACTGTTACATGCATTTGAATGGGGAACTCGACCGAAACAAAGTATAGGTTTTCATTATGTGAATAACTTGGAAATCTTAGCTCAAACAGCTGCAAAACCTGTTTTCCCAGCACGGGAACCTTGAGTTCTATAAGATAAAGCCATAAACATGTGTATCCGAGTCTTCTATCAAAAGTTACAGCTATTTCTATGAAGTTGTACAAAAACGCTTTCTTTCGCCAAGACAGTGCGTTTCTCACTGTTACATGCATTTGAATGGGGAACTCGACCGAAACAAAGTATAGGTTTTCATTATGTGAATAACTTGGAAATCTTAGCTCAAACAGCTGCAAAACCTGTTTTCCCAGCACGGGAACCTTGAGTTCTATAAGATAAAGCCATAAACATGTGTATCCGAGTCTTCTATCAAAAGTTACAGCTATTTCTATGAAGTTGTACAAAAACGCTTTCTTTCGCCAAGACAGTGCGTTTCTCACTGTTACATGCATTTGAATGGGGAACTCGACCGAAACAAAGTATAGGTTTTCATTATGTGAATAACTTGGAAATCTTAGCTCAAACAGCTGCAAAACCTGTTTTCCCAGCACGGGAACCTTGAGTTCTATAAGATAAAGCCATAAACATGTGTATCCGAGTCTTCTATCAAAAGTTACAGCTATTTCTATGAAGTTGTACAAAAACGCTTTCTTTCGCCAAGACAGTGCGTTTCTCACTGTTACATGCATTTGAATGGGGAACTCGACCGAAACAAAGTATAGGTTTTCATTATGTGAATAACTTGGAAATCTTAGCTCAAACAGCTGCAAAACCTGTTTTCCCAGCACGGGAACCTTGAGTTCTATAAGATAAAGCCATAAACATGTGTATCCGAGTCTTCTATCAAAAGTTACAGCTATTTCTATGAAGTTGTACAAAAACGCTTTCTTTCGCCAAGACAGTGCGTTTCTCACTGTTACATGCATTTGAATGGGGAACTCGACCGAAACAAAGTATAGGTTTTCATTATGTGAATAACTTGGAAATCTTAGCTCAAACAGCTGCAAAACCTGTTTTCCCAGCACGGAGACCTTGAGTTCTATAAGATAAAGCCATAAACATGTGTATCCGAGTCTTCTATCAAAAGTTACAGCTATTTCTATGAAGTTGTACAAAAACGCTTTCTTTCGCCAAGACAGTGCGTTTCTCACTGTTACATGCATTTGAATGGGGAACTCGACCGAAACAAAGTATAGGTTTTCATTATGTGAATAACTTGGAAATCTTAGCTCAAACAGCTGCAAAACCTGTTTTCCCAGCACGGAGACCTTGAGTTCTATAAGATAAAGCCATAAACATGTGTATCCGAGTCTTCTATCAAAAGTTACAGCTATTTCTATGAAGTTGTACAAAAACGCTTTCTTTCGCCAAGACAGTGCGTTTCTCACTGTTACATGCATTTGAATGGGGAACTCGACCGAAACAAAGTATAGGTTTTCATTATGTGAATAACTTGGAAATCTTAGCTCAAACAGCTGCAAAACCTGTTTTCCCAGCACGGGAACCTTGAGTTCTATAAGATAAAGCCATAAACATGTGTATCCGAGTCTTCTATCAAAAGTTACAGCTATTTCTATGAAGTTGTACAAAAACGCTTTCTTTCGCCAAGACAGTGCGTTTCTCACTGTTACATGCATTTGAATGGGGAACTCGACCGAAACAAAGTATAGGTTTTCATTATGTGAATAACTTGGAAATCTTAGCTCAAACAGCTGCAAAACCTGTTTTCCCAGCACGGGAACCTTGAGTTCTATAAGATAAAGCCATAAACATGTGTATCCGAGTCTTCTATCAAAAGTTACAGCTATTTCTATGAAGTTGTACAAAAACGCTTTCTTTCGCCAAGACAGTGCGTTTCTCACTGTTACATGCATTTGAATGGGGAACTCGACCGAAACAAAGTATAGGTTTTCATTATGTGAATAACTTGGAAATCTTAGCTCAAACAGCTGCAAAACCTGTTTTCCCAGCACGGGAACCTTGAGTTCTATAAGATAAAGCCATAAACATGTGTATCCGAGTCTTCTATCAAAAGTTACAGCTATTTCTATGAAGTTGTACAAAAACGCTTTCTTTCGCCAAGACAGTGCGTTTCTCACTGTTACATGCATTTGAATGGGGAACTCGACCGAAACAAAGTATAGGTTTTCATTATGTGAATAACTTGGAAATCTTAGCTCAAACAGCTGCAAAACCTGTTTTCCCAGCACGGGAGACCTTGAGTTCTATAAGATAAAGCCATAAACATGTGTATCCGAGTCTTCTATCAAAAGTTACAGCTATTTCTATGAAGTTGTACAAAAACGCTTTCTTTCGCCAAGACAGTGCGTTTCTCACTGTTACATGCATTTGAATGGGGAACTCGACCGAAACAAAGTATAGGTTTTCATTATGTGAATAACTTGGAAATCTTAGCTCAAACAGCTGCAAAACCTGTTTTCCCAGCACGGGAGACCTTGAGTTCTATAAGATAAAGCCATAAACATGTGTATCCGAGTCTTCTATCAAAAGTTACAGCTATTTCTATGAAGTTGTACAAAAACGCTTTCTTTCGCCAAGACAGTGCGTTTCTCACTGTTACATGCATTTGAATGGGGAACTCGACCGAAACAAAGTATAGGTTTTCATTATGTGAATAACTTGGAAATCTTAGCTCAAACAGCTGCAAAACCTGTTTTCCCAGCACGGGAACCTTGAGTTCTATAAGATAAAGCCATAAACATGTGTATCCGAGTCTTCTATCAAAAGTTACAGCTATTTCTATGAAGTTGTACAAAAACGCTTTCTTTCGCCAAGACAGTGCGTTTCTCACTGTTACATGCATTTGAATGGGGAACTCGACCGAAACAAAGTATAGGTTTTCATTATGTGAATAACTTGGAAATCTTAGCTCAAACAGCTGCAAAACCTGTTTTCCCAGCACGGGAACCTTGAGTTCTATAAGATAAAGCCATAAACATGTGTATCCGAGTCTTCTATCAAAAGTTACAGCTATTTCTATGAAGTTGTACAAAAACGCTTTCTTTCGCCAAGACAGTGCGTTTCTCACTGTTACATGCATTTGAATGGGGAACTCGACCGAAACAAAGTATAGGTTTTCATTATGTGAATAACTTGGAAATCTTAGCTCAAACAGCTGCAAAACCTGTTTTCCCAGCACGGGAACCTTGAGTTCTATAAGATAAAGCCATAAACATGTGTATCCGAGTCTTCTATCAAAAGTTACAGCTATTTCTATGAAGTTGTACAAAAACGCTTTCTTTCGCCAAGACAGTGCGTTTCTCACTGTTACATGCATTTGAATGGGGAACTCGACCGAAACAAAGTATAGGTTTTCATTATGTGAATAACTTGGAAATCTTAGCTCAAACAGCTGCAAAACCTGTTTTCCCAGCACGGGAACCTTGAGTTCTATAAGATAAAGCCATAAACATGTGTATCCGAGTCTTCTATCAAAAGTTACAGCTATTTCTATGAAGTTGTACAAAAACGCTTTCTTTCGCCAAGACAGTGCGTTTCTCACTGTTACATGCATTTGAATGGGGAACTCGACCGAAACAAAGTATAGGTTTTCATTATGTGAATAACTTGGAAATCTTAGCTCAAACAGCTGCAAAACCTGTTTTCCCAGCACGGAGACCTTGAGTTCTATAAGATAAAGCCATAAACATGTGTATCCGAGTCTTCTATCAAAAGTTACAGCTATTTCTATGAAGTTGTACAAAAACGCTTTCTTTCGCCAAGACAGTGCGTTTCTCACTGTTACATGCATTTGAATGGGGAACTCGACCGAAACAAAGTATAGGTTTTCATTATGTGAATAACTTGGAAATCTTAGCTCAAACAGCTGCAAAACCTGTTTTCCCAGCACGGAGACCTTGAGTTCTATAAGATAAAGCCATAAACATGTGTATCCGAGTCTTCTATCAAAAGTTACAGCTATTTCTATGAAGTTGTACAAAAACGCTTTCTTTCGCCAAGACAGTGCGTTTCTCACTGTTACATGCATTTGAATGGGGAACTCGACCGAAACAAAGTATAGGTTTTCATTATGTGAATAACTTGGAAATCTTAGCTCAAACAGCTGCAAAACCTGTTTTCCCAGCACGGAGACCTTGAGTTCTATAAGATAAAGCCATAAACATGTGTATCCGAGTCTTCTATCAAAAGTTACAGCTATTTCTATGAAGTTGTACAAAAACGCTTTCTTTCGCCAAGACAGTGCGTTTCTCACTGTTACATGCATTTGAATGGGGAACTCGACCGAAACAAAGTATAGGTTTTCATTATGTGAATAACTTGGAAATCTTAGCTCAAACAGCTGCAAAACCTGTTTTCCCAGCACGGGAACCTTGAGTTCTATAAGATAAAGCCATAAACATGTGTATCCGAGTCTTCTATCAAAAGTTACAGCTATTTCTATGAAGTTGTACAAAAACGCTTTCTTTCGCCAAGACAGTGCGTTTCTCACTGTTACATGCATTTGAATGGGGAACTCGACCGAAACAAAGTATAGGTTTTCATTATGTGAATAACTTGGAAATCTTAGCTCAAACAGCTGCAAAACCTGTTTTCCCAGCACGGGAACCTTGAGTTCTATAAGATAAAGCCATAAACATGTGTATCCGAGTCTTCTATCAAAAGTTACAGCTATTTCTATGAAGTTGTACAAAAACGCTTTCTTTCGCCAAGACAGTGCGTTTCTCACTGTTACATGCATTTGAATGGGGAACTCGACCGAAACAAAGTATAGGTTTTCATTATGTGAATAACTTGGAAATCTTAGCTCAAACAGCTGCAAAACCTGTTTTCCCAGCACGGAGACCTTGAGTTCTATAAGATAAAGCCATAAACATGTGTATCCGAGTCTTCTATCAAAAGTTACAGCTATTTCTATGAAGTTGTACAAAAAACGCTTTCTTTCGCCAAGACAGTGCGTTTCTCACTGTTACATGCATTTGAATGGGGAACTCGACCGAAACAAAGTATAGGTTTTCATTATGTGAATAACTTGGAAATCTTAGCTCAAACAGCTGCAAAACCTGTTTTCCCAGCACGGAGACCTTGAGTTCTATAAGATAAAGCCATAAACATGTGTATCCGAGTCTTCTATCAAAAGTTACAGCTATTTCTATGAAGTTGTACAAAAACGCTTTCTTTCGCCAAGACAGTGCGTTTCTCACTGTTACATGCATTTGAATGGGGAACTCGACCGAAACAAAGTATAGGTTTTCATTATGTGAATAACTTGGAAATCTTAGCTCAAACAGCTGCAAAACCTGTTTTCCCAGCACGGAGACCTTGAGTTCTATAAGATAAAGCCATAAACATGTGTATCCGAGTCTTCTATCAAAAGTTACAGCTATTTCTATGAAGTTGTACAAAAACGCTTTCTTTCGCCAAGACAGTGCGTTTCTCACTGTTACATGCATTTGAATGGGGAACTCGACCGAAACAAAGTATAGGTTTTCATTATGTGAATAACTTGGAAATCTTAGCTCAAACAGCTGCAAAACCTGTTTTCCCAGCACGGGAACCTTGAGTTCTATAAGATAAAGCCATAAACATGTGTATCCGAGTCTTCTATCAAAAGTTACAGCTATTTCTATGAAGTTGTACAAAAACGCTTTCTTTCGCCAAGACAGTGCGTTTCTCACTGTTACATGCATTTGAATGGGGAAACTCGACCGAAACAAAGTATAGGTTTTCATTATGTGAATAACTTGGAAATCTTAGCTCAAACAGCTGCAAAACCTGTTTTCCCAGCACGGGAACCTTGAGTTCTATAAGATAAAGCCATAAACATGTGTATCCGAGTCTTCTATCAAAAGTTACAGCTATTTCTATGAAGTTGTACAAAAACGCTTTCTTTCGCCAAGACAGTGCGTTTCTCACTGTTACATGCATTTGAATGGGGAACTCGACCGAAACAAAGTATAGGTTTTCATTATGTGAATAACTTGGAAATCTTAGCTCAAACAGCTGCAAAACCTGTTTTCCCAGCACGGGAACCTTGAGTTCTATAAGATAAAGCCATAAACATGTGTATCCGAGTCTTCTATCAAAAGTTACAGCTATTTCTATGAAGTTGTACAAAAACGCTTTCTTTCGCCAAGACAGTGCGTTTCTCACTGTTACATGCATTTGAATGGGGAACTCGACCGAAACAAAGTATAGGTTTTCATTATGTGAATAACTTGGAAATCTTAGCTCAAACAGCTGCAAAACCTGTTTTCCCAGCACGGGAACCTTGAGTTCTATAAGATAAAGCCATAAACATGTGTATCCGAGTCTTCTATCAAAAGTTACAGCTATTTCTATGAAGTTGTACAAAAACGCTTTCTTTCGCCAAGACAGTGCGTTTCTCACTGTTACATGCATTTGAATGGGGAACTCGACCGAAACAAAGTATAGGTTTTCATTATGTGAATAACTTGGAAATCTTAGCTCAAACAGCTGCAAAACCTGTTTTCCCAGCACGGAGACCTTGAGTTCTATAAGATAAAGCCATAAACATGTGTATCCGAGTCTTCTATCAAAAGTTACAGCTATTTCTATGAAGTTGTACAAAAACGCTTTCTTTCGCCAAGACAGTGCGTTTCTCACTGTTACATGCATTTGAATGGGGAACTCGACCGAAACAAAGTATAGGTTTTCATTATGTGAATAACTTGGAAATCTTAGCTCAAACAGCTGCAAAACCTGTTTTCCCAGCACGGAGACCTTGAGTTCTATAAGATAAAGCCATAAACATGTGTATCCGAGTCTTCTATCAAAAGTTACAGCTATTTCTATGAAGTTGTACAAAAACGCTTTCTTTCGCCAAGACAGTGCGTTTCTCACTGTTACATGCATTTGAATGGGGAACTCGACCGAAACAAAGTATAGGTTTTCATTATGTGAATAACTTGGAAATCTTAGCTCAAACAGCTGCAAAACCTGTTTTCCCAGCACGGGAACCTTGAGTTCTATAAGATAAAGCCATAAACATGTGTATCCGAGTCTTCTATCAAAAGTTACAGCTATTTCTATGAAGTTGTACAAAAACGCTTTCTTTCGCCAAGACAGTGCGTTTCTCACTGTTACATGCATTTGAATGGGGAACTCGACCGAAACAAAGTATAGGTTTTCATTATGTGAATAACTTGGAAATCTTAGCTCAAACAGCTGCAAAACCTGTTTTCCCAGCACGGGAACCTTGAGTTCTATAAGATAAAGCCATAAACATGTGTATCCGAGTCTTCTATCAAAAGTTACAGCTATTTCTATGAAGTTGTACAAAAACGCTTTCTTTCGCCAAGACAGTGCGTTTCTCACTGTTACATGCATTTGAATGGGGAACTCGACCGAAACAAAGTATAGGTTTTCATTATGTGAATAACTTGGAAATCTTAGCTCAAACAGCTGCAAAACCTGTTTTCCCAGCACGGGAACCTTGAGTTCTATAAGATAAAGCCATAAACATGTGTATCCGAGTCTTCTATCAAAAGTTACAGCTATTTCTATGAAGTTGTACAAAAACGCTTTCTTTCGCCAAGACAGTGCGTTTCTCACTGTTACATGCATTTGAATGGGGAACTCGACCGAAACAAAGTATAGGTTTTCATTATGTGAATAACTTGGAAATCTTAGCTCAAACAGCTGCAAAACCTGTTTTCCCAGCACGGGAACCTTGAGTTCTATAAGATAAAGCCATAAACATGTGTATCCGAGTCTTCTATCAAAAGTTACAGCTATTTCTATGAAGTTGTACAAAAACGCTTTCTTTCGCCAAGACAGTGCGTTTCTCACTGTTACATGCATTTGAATGGGGATCTCGACCGAAACAAAGTATAGGTTTTCATTATGTGAATAACTTGGAAATCTTAGCTCCAACAGCTGCAAAACCTGTTTTCCCAGCACGGGAACCTTGAGTTCTATAAGATAAAGCCATAAACATGTGTATCCGAGTCTTCTATCAAAAGTTACAGCTATTTCTATGAAGTTGTACAAAAACGCTTTCTTTCGCCAAGACAGTGCGTTTCTCACTGTTACATGCATTTGAATGGGGATCTCGACCGAAACAAAGTATAGGTTTTCATTATGTGAATAACTTGGAAATCTTAGCTCAAACAGCTGCAAAACCTGTTTTCCCAGCACGGGAACCTTGAGTTCTATAAGATAAAGCCATAAACATGTGTATCCGAGTCTTCTATCAAAAGTTACAGCTATTTCTATGAAGTTGTACAAAAACGCTTTCTTTCGCCAAGACAGTGCGTTTCTCACTGTTACATGCATTTGAATGGGGATCTCGACCGAAACAAAGTATAGGTTTTCATTATGTGAATAACTTGGAAATCTTAGCTCAAACAGCTGCAAAACCTGTTTTCCCAGCACGGGAACCTTGAGTTCTATAAGATAAAGCCATAAAGATGTGTATCCGAGTCTTCTATCAAAAGTTACAGCTATTTCTATGAAGTTGTACAAAAACGCTTTCTTTCGCCAAGACAGTGCGTTTCTCACTGTTACATGCATTTGAATGGGGAACTCGACCGAAACAAAGTATAGGTTTTCATTATGTGAATAACTTGGAAATCTTAGCTCAAACAGCTGCAAAACCTGTTTTCCCAGCACGGAGACCTTGAGTTCTATAAGATAAAGCCATAAACATGTGTATCCGAGTCTTCTATCAAAAGTTACAGCTATTTCTATGAAGTTGTACAAAAACGCTTTCTTTCGCCAAGACAGTGCGTTTCTCACTGTTACATGCATTTGAATGGGGAACTCGACCGAAACAAAGTATAGGTTTTCATTATGTGAATAACTTGGAAATCTTAGCTCAAACAGCTGCAAAACCTGTTTTCCCAGCACGGAGACCTTGAGTTCTATAAGATAAAGCCATAAACATGTGTATCCGAGTCTTCTATCAAAAGTTACAGCTATTTCTATGAAGTTGTACAAAAACGCTTTCTTTCGCCAAGACAGTGCGTTTCTCACTGTTACATGCATTTGAATGGGGATCTCGACCGAAACAAAGTATAGGTTTTCATTATGTGAATAACTTGGAAATCTTAGCTCAAACAGCTGCAAAACCTGTTTTCCCAGCACGGGAACCTTGAGTTCTATAAGATAAAGCCATAAACATGTGTATCCGAGTCTTCTATCAAAAGTTACAGCTATTTCTATGAAGTTGTACAAAAACGCTTTCTTTCGCCAAGACAGTGCGTTTCTCACTGTTACATGCATTTGAATGGGGAACTCGACCGAAACAAAGTATAGGTTTTCATTATGTGAATAACTTGGAAATCTTAGCTCAAACAGCTGCAAAACCTGTTTTCCCAGCACGGGAACCTTGAGTTCTATAAGATAAAGCCATAAACATGTGTATCCGAGTCTTCTATCAAAAGTTACAGCTATTTCTATGAAGTTGTACAAAAACGCTTTCTTTCGCCAAGACAGTGCGTTTCTCACTGTTACATGCATTTGAATGGGGAACTCGACCGAAACAAAGTATAGGTTTTCATTATGTGAATAACTTGGAAATCTTAGCTCAAACAGCTGCAAAACCTGTTTTCCCAGCACGGGAACCTTGAGTTCTATAAGATAAAGCCATAAACATGTGTATCCGAGTCTTCTATCAAAAGTTACAGCTATTTCTATGAAGTTGTACAAAAACGCTTTCTTTCGCCAAGACAGTGCGTTTCTCACTGTTACATGCATTTGAATGGGGAACTCGACCGAAACAAAGTATAGGTTTTCATTATGTGAATAACTTGGAAATCTTAGCTCAAACAGCTGCAAAACCTGTTTTCCCAGCACGGGAACCTTGAGTTCTATAAGATAAAGCCATAAACATGTGTATCCGAGTCTTCTATCAAAAGTTACAGCTATTTCTATGAAGTTGTACAAAAACGCTTTCTTTCGCCAAGACAGTGCGTTTCTCACTGTTACATGCATTTGAATGGGGAACTCGACCGAAACAAAGTATAGGTTTTCATTATGTGAATAACTTGGAAATCTTAGCTCAAACAGCTGCAAAACCTGTTTTCCCAGCACGGAGACCTTGAGTTCTATAAGATAAAGCCATAAACATGTGTATCCGAGTCTTCTATCAAAAGTTACAGCTATTTCTATGAAGTTGTACAAAAACGCTTTCTTTCGCCAAGACAGTGCGTTTCTCACTGTTACATGCATTTGAATGGGGAACTCGACCGAAACAAAGTATAGGTTTTCATTATGTGAATAACTTGGAAATCTTAGCTCAAACAGCTGCAAAACCTGTTTTCCCAGCACGGAGACCTTGAGTTCTATAAGATAAAGCCATAAACATGTGTATCCGAGTCTTCTATCAAAAGTTACAGCTATTTCTATGAAGTTGTACAAAAACGCTTTCTTTCGCCAAGACAGTGCGTTTCTCACTGTTACATGCATTTGAATGGGGATCTCGACCGAAACAAAGTATAGGTTTTCATTATGTGAATAACTTGGAAATCTTAGCTCAAACAGCTGCAAAACCTGTTTTCCCAGCACGGGAACCTTGAGTTCTATAAGATAAAGCCATAAACATGTGTATCCGAGTCTTCTATCAAAAGTTACAGCTATTTCTATGAAGTTGTACAAAAACGCTTTCTTTCGCCAAGACAGTGCGTTTCTCACTGTTACATGCATTTGAATGGGGATCTCGACCGAAACAAAGTATAGGTTTTCATTATGTGAATAACTTGGAAATCTTAGCTCAAACAGCTGCAAAACCTGTTTTCCCAGCACGGGAACCTTGAGTTCTATAAGATAAAGCCATAAACATGTGTATCCGAGTCTTCTATCAAAAGTTACAGCTATTTCTATGAAGTTGTACAAAAACGCTTTCTTTCGCCAAGACAGTGCGTTTCTCACTGTTACATGCATTTGAATGGGGATCTCGACCGAAACAAAGTATAGGTTTTCATTATGTGAATAACTTGGAAATCTTAGCTCAAACAGCTGCAAAACCTGTTTTCCCAGCACGGAGACCTTGAGTTCTATAAGATAAAGCCATAAACATGTGTATCCGAGTCTTCTATCAAAAGTTACAGCTATTTCTATGAAGTTGTACAAAAACGCTTTCTTTCGCCAAGACAGTGCGTTTCTCACTGTTACATGCATTTGAATGGGGATCTCGACCGAAACAAAGTATAGGTTTTCATTATGTGAATAACTTGGAAATCTTAGCTCAAACAGCTGCAAAACCTGTTTTCCCAGCACGGGAACCTTGAGTTCTATAAGATAAAGCCATAAAGATGTGTATCCGAGTCTTCTATCAAAAGTTACAGCTATTTCTATGAAGTTGTACAAAAACGCTTTCTTTCGCCAAGACAGTGCGTTTCTCACTGTTACATGCATTTGAATGGGGATCTCGACCGAAACAAAGTATAGGTTTTCATTATGTGAATAACTTGGAAATCTTAGCTCAAACAGCTGCAAAACCTGTTTTCCCAGCACGGGAACCTTGAGTTCTATAAGATAAAGCCATAAACATGTGTATCCGAGTCTTCTATCAAAAGTTACAGCTATTTCTATGAAGTTGTACAAAAACGCTTTCTTTCGCCAAGACAGTGCGTTTCTCACTGTTACATGCATTTGAATGGGGAACTCGACCGAAACAAAGTATAGGTTTTCATTATGTGAATAACTTGGAAATCTTAGCTCAAACAGCTGCAAAACCTGTTTTCCCAGCACGGAGACCTTGAGTTCTATAAGATAAAGCCATAAACATGTGTATCCGAGTCTTCTATCAAAAGTTACAGCTATTTCTATGAAGTTGTACAAAAACGCTTTCTTTCGCCAAGACAGTGCGTTTCTCACTGTTACATGCATTTGAATGGGGAACTCGACCGAAACAAAGTATAGGTTTTCATTATGTGAATAACTTGGAAATCTTAGCTCAAACAGCTGCAAAACCTGTTTTCCCAGCACGGAGACCTTGAGTTCTATAAGATAAAGCCATAAACATGTGTATCCGAGTCTTCTATCAAAAGTTACAGCTATTTCTATGAAGTTGTACAAAAACGCTTTCTTTCGCCAAGACAGTGCGTTTCTCACTGTTACATGCATTTGAATGGGGATCTCGACCGAAACAAAGTATAGGTTTTCATTATGTGAATAACTTGGAAATCTTAGCTCAAACAGCTGCAAAACCTGTTTTCCCAGCACGGGAACCTTGAGTTCTATAAGATAAAGCCATAAACATGTGTATCCGAGTCTTCTATCAAAAGTTACAGCTATTTCTATGAAGTTGTACAAAAACGCTTTCTTTCGCCAAGACAGTGCGTTTCTCACTGTTACATGCATTTGAATGGGGATCTCGACCGAAACAAAGTATAGGTTTTCATTATGTGAATAACTTGGAAATCTTAGCTCAAACAGCTGCAAAACCTGTTTTCCCAGCACGGGAACCTTGAGTTCTATAAGATAAAGCCATAAACATGTGTATCCGAGTCTTCTATCAAAAGTTACAGCTATTTCTATGAAGTTGTACAAAAACGCTTTCTTTCGCCAAGACAGTGCGTTTCTCACTGTTACATGCATTTGAATGGGGAACTCGACCGAAACAAAGTATAGGTTTTCATTATGTGAATAACTTGGAAATCTTAGCTCAAACAGCTGCAAAACCTGTTTTCCCAGCACGGGAACCTTGAGTTCTATAAGATAAAGCCATAAACATGTGTATCCGAGTCTTCTATCAAAAGTTACAGCTATTTCTATGAAGTTGTACAAAAACGCTTTCTTTCGCCAAGACAGTGCGTTTCTCACTGTTACATGCATTTGAATGGGGATCTCGACCGAAACAAAGTATAGGTTTTCATTATGTGAATAACTTGGAAATCTTAGCTCAAACAGCTGCAAAACCTGTTTTCCCAGCACGGGAACCTTGAGTTCTATAAGATAAAGCCATAAACATGTGTATCCGAGTCTTCTATCAAAAGTTACAGCTATTTCTATGAAGTTGTACAAAAACGCTTTCTTTCGCCAAGACAGTGCGTTTCTCACTGTTACATGCATTTGAATGGGGATCTCGACCGAAACAAAGTATAGGTTTTCATTATGTGAATAACTTGGAAATCTTAGCTCAAACAGCTGCAAAACCTGTTTTCCCAGCACGGGAACCTTGAGTTCTATAAGATAAAGCCATAAACATGTGTATCCGAGTCTTCTATCAAAAGTTACAGCTATTTCTATGAAGTTGTACAAAAACGCTTTCTTTCGCCAAGACAGTGCGTTTCTCACTGTTACATGCATTTGAATGGGGATCTCGACCGAAACAAAGTATAGGTTTTCATTATGTGAATAACTTGGAAATCTTAGCTCAAACAGCTGCAAAACCTGTTTTCCCAGCACGGGAACCTTGAGTTCTATAAGATAAAGCCATAAACATGTGTATCCGAGTCTTCTATCAAAAGTTACAGCTATTTCTATGAAGTTGTACAAAAACGCTTTCTTTCGCCAAGACAGTGCGTTTCTCACTGTTACATGCATTTGAATGGGGATCTCGACCGAAACAAAGTATAGGTTTTCATTATGTGAATAACTTGGAAATCTTAGCTCAAACAGCTGCAAAACCTGTTTTCCCAGCACGGGAACCTTGAGTTCTATAAGATAAAGCCATAAACATGTGTATCCGAGTCTTCTATCAAAAGTTACAGCTATTTCTATGAAGTTGTACAAAAACGCTTTCTTTCGCCAAGACAGTGCGTTTCTCACTGTTACATGCATTTGAATGGGGATCTCGACCGAAACAAAGTATAGGTTTTCATTATGTGAATAACTTGGAAATCTTAGCTCAAACAGCTGCAAAACCTGTTTTCCCAGCACGGGAACCTTGAGTTCTATAAGATAAAGCCATAAACATGTGTATCCGAGTCTTCTATCAAAAGTTACAGCTATTTCTATGAAGTTGTACAAAAACGCTTTCTTTCGCCAAGACAGTGCGTTTCTCACTGTTACATGCATTTGAATGGGGATCTCGACCGAAACAAAGTATAGGTTTTCATTATGTGAATAACTTGGAAATCTTAGCTCAAACAGCTGCAAAACCTGTTTTCCCAGCACGGGAACCTTGAGTTCTATAAGATAAAGCCATAAAGATGTGTATCCGAGTCTTCTATCAAAAGTTACAGCTATTTCTATGAAGTTGTACAAAAACGCTTTCTTTCGCCAAGACAGTGCGTTTCTCACTGTTACATGCATTTGAATGGGGAACTCGACCGAAACAAAGTATAGGTTTTCATTATGTGAATAACTTGGAAATCTTAGCTCAAACAGCTGCAAAACCTGTTTTCCCAGCACGGAGACCTTGAGTTCTATAAGATAAAGCCATAAACATGTGTATCCGAGTCTTCTATCAAAAGTTACAGCTATTTCTATGAAGTTGTACAAAAACGCTTTCTTTCGCCAAGACAGTGCGTTTCTCACTGTTACATGCATTTGAATGGGGATCTCGACCGAAACAAAGTATAGGTTTTCATTATGTGAATAACTTGGAAATCTTAGCTCAAACAGCTGCAAAACCTGTTTTCCCAGCACGGGAACCTTGAGTTCTATAAGATAAAGCCATAAACATGTGTATCCGAGTCTTCTATCAAAAGTTACAGCTATTTCTATGAAGTTGTACAAAAACGCTTTCTTTCGCCAAGACAGTGCGTTTCTCACTGTTACATGCATTTGAATGGGGAACTCGACCGAAACAAAGTATAGGTTTTCATTATGTGAATAACTTGGAAATCTTAGCTCAAACAGCTGCAAAACCTGTTTTCCCAGCACGGAGACCTTGAGTTCTATAAGATAAAGCCATAAACATGTGTATCCGAGTCTTCTATCAAAAGTTACAGCTATTTCTATGAAGTTGTACAAAAACGCTTTCTTTCGCCAAGACAGTGCGTTTCTCACTGTTACATGCATTTGAATGGGGAACTCGACCGAAACAAAGTATAGGTTTTCATTATGTGAATAACTTGGAAATCTTAGCTCAAACAGCTGCAAAACCTGTTTTCCCAGCACGGAGACCTTGAGTTCTATAAGATAAAGCCATAAACATGTGTATCCGAGTCTTCTATCAAAAGTTACAGCTATTTCTATGAAGTTGTACAAAAACGCTTTCTTTCGCCAAGACAGTGCGTTTCTCACTGTTACATGCATTTGAATGGGGATCTCGACCGAAACAAAGTATAGGTTTTCATTATGTGAATAACTTGGAAATCTTAGCTCAAACAGCTGCAAAACCTGTTTTCCCAGCACGGGAACCTTGAGTTCTATAAGATAAAGCCATAAACATGTGTATCCGAGTCTTCTATCAAAAGTTACAGCTATTTCTATGAAGTTGTACAAAAACGCTTTCTTTCGCCAAGACAGTGCGTTTCTCACTGTTACATGCATTTGAATGGGGATCTCGACCGAAACAAAGTATAGGTTTTCATTATGTGAATAACTTGGAAATCTTAGCTCAAACAGCTGCAAAACCTGTTTTCCCAGCACGGGAACCTTGAGTTCTATAAGATAAAGCCATAAACATGTGTATCCGAGTCTTCTATCAAAAGTTACAGCTATTTCTATGAAGTTGTACAAAAACGCTTTCTTTCGCCAAGACAGTGCGTTTCTCACTGTTACATGCATTTGAATGGGGAACTCGACCGAAACAAAGTATAGGTTTTCATTATGTGAATAACTTGGAAATCTTAGCTCAAACAGCTGCAAAACCTGTTTTCCCAGCACGGAGACCTTGAGTTCTATAAGATAAAGCCATAAACATGTGTATCCGAGTCTTCTATCAAAAGTTACAGCTATTTCTATGAAGTTGTACAAAAACGCTTTCTTTCGCCAAGACAGTGCGTTTCTCACTGTTACATGCATTTGAATGGGGATCTCGACCGAAACAAAGTATAGGTTTTCATTATGTGAATAACTTGGAAATCTTAGCTCAAACAGCTGCAAAACCTGTTTTCCCAGCACGGGAACCTTGAGTTCTATAAGATAAAGCCATAAACATGTGTATCCGAGTCTTCTATCAAAAGTTACAGCTATTTCTATGAAGTTGTACAAAAACGCTTTCTTTCGCCAAGACAGTGCGTTTCTCACTGTTACATGCATTTGAATGGGGATCTCGACCGAAACAAAGTATAGGTTTTCATTATGTGAATAACTTGGAAATCTTAGCTCAAACAGCTGCAAAACCTGTTTTCCCAGCACGGGAACCTTGAGTTCTATAAGATAAAGCCATAAACATGTGTATCCGAGTCTTCTATCAAAAGTTACAGCTATTTCTATGAAGTTGTACAAAAACGCTTTCTTTCGCCAAGACAGTGCGTTTCTCACTGTTACATGCATTTGAATGGGGAACTCGACCGAAACAAAGTATAGGTTTTCATTATGTGAATAACTTGGAAATCTTAGCTCAAACAGCTGCAAAACCTGTTTTCCCAGCACGGAGACCTTGAGTTCTATAAGATAAAGCCATAAACATGTGTATCCGAGTCTTCTATCAAAAGTTACAGCTATTTCTATGAAGTTGTACAAAAACGCTTTCTTTCGCCAAGACAGTGCGTTTCTCACTGTTACATGCATTTGAATGGGGAACTCGACCGAAACAAAGTATAGGTTTTCATTATGTGAATAACTTGGAAATCTTAGCTCAAACAGCTGCAAAACCTGTTTTCCCAGCACGGAGACCTTGAGTTCTATAAGATAAAGCCATAAACATGTGTATCCGAGTCTTCTATCAAAAGTTACAGCTATTTCTATGAAGTTGTACAAAAACGCTTTCTTTCGCCAAGACAGTGCGTTTCTCACTGTTACATGCATTTGAATGGGGATCTCGACCGAAACAAAGTATAGGTTTTCATTATGTGAATAACTTGGAAATCTTAGCTCAAACAGCTGCAAAACCTGTTTTCCCAGCACGGGAACCTTGAGTTCTATAAGATAAAGCCATAAACATGTGTATCCGAGTCTTCTATCAAAAGTTACAGCTATTTCTATGAAGTTGTACAAAAACGCTTTCTTTCGCCAAGACAGTGCGTTTCTCACTGTTACATGCATTTGAATGGGGAACTCGACCGAAACAAAGTATAGGTTTTCATTATGTGAATAACTTGGAAATCTTAGCTCAAACAGCTGCAAAACCTGTTTTCCCAGCACGGGAACCTTGAGTTCTATAAGATAAAGCCATAAACATGTGTATCCGAGTCTTCTATCAAAAGTTACAGCTATTTCTATGAAGTTGTACAAAAACGCTTTCTTTCGCCAAGACAGTGCGTTTCTCACTGTTACATGCATTTGAATGGGGATCTCGACCGAAACAAAGTATAGGTTTTCATTATGTGAATAACTTGGAAATCTTAGCTCAAACAGCTGCAAAACCTGTTTTCCCAGCACGGGAACCTTGAGTTCTATAAGATAAAGCCATAAACATGTGTATCCGAGTCTTCTATCAAAAGTTACAGCTATTTCTATGAAGTTGTACAAAAACGCTTTCTTTCGCCAAGACAGTGCGTTTCTCACTGTTACATGCATTTGAATGGGGAACTCGACCGAAACAAAGTATAGGTTTTCATTATGTGAATAACTTGGAAATCTTAGCTCAAACAGCTGCAAAACCTGTTTTCCCAGCACGGGAACCTTGAGTTCTATAAGATAAAGCCATAAACATGTGTATCCGAGTCTTCTATCAAAAGTTACAGCTATTTCTATGAAGTTGTACAAAAACGCTTTCTTTCGCCAAGACAGTGCGTTTCTCACTGTTACATGCATTTGAATGGGGATCTCGACCGAAACAAAGTATAGGTTTTCATTATGTGAATAACTTGGAAATCTTAGCTCAAACAGCTGCAAAACCTGTTTTCCCAGCACGGGAACCTTGAGTTCTATAAGATAAAGCCATAAACATGTGTATCCGAGTCTTCTATCAAAAGTTACAGCTATTTCTATGAAGTTGTACAAAAACGCTTTCTTTCGCCAAGACAGTGCGTTTCTCACTGTTACATGCATTTGAATGGGGATCTCGACCGAAACAAAGTATAGGTTTTCATTATGTGAATAACTTGGAAATCTTAGCTCAAACAGCTGCAAAACCTGTTTTCCCAGCACGGGAACCTTGAGTTCTATAAGATAAAGCCATAAACATGTGTATCCGAGTCTTCTATCAAAAGTTACAGCTATTTCTATGAAGTTGTACAAAAACGCTTTCTTTCGCCAAGACAGTGCGTTTCTCACTGTTACATGCATTTGAATGGGGAACTCGACCGAAACAAAGTATAGGTTTTCATTATGTGAATAACTTGGAAATCTTAGCTCAAACAGCTGCAAAACCTGTTTTCCCAGCACGGAGACCTTGAGTTCTATAAGATAAAGCCATAAACATGTGTATCCGAGTCTTCTATCAAAAGTTACAGCTATTTCTATGAAGTTGTACAAAAACGCTTTCTTTCGCCAAGACAGTGCGTTTCTCACTGTTACATGCATTTGAATGGGGATCTCGACCGAAACAAAGTATAGGTTTTCATTATGTGAATAACTTGGAAATCTTAGCTCAAACAGCTGCAAAACCTGTTTTCCCAGCACGGGAACCTTGAGTTCTATAAGATAAAGCCATAAACATGTGTATCCGAGTCTTCTATCAAAAGTTACAGCTATTTCTATGAAGTTGTACAAAAACGCTTTCTTTCGCCAAGACAGTGCGTTTCTCACTGTTACATGCATTTGAATGGGGATCTCGACCGAAACAAAGTATAGGTTTTCATTATGTGAATAACTTGGAAATCTTAGCTCAAACAGCTGCAAAACCTGTTTTCCCAGCACGGGAACCTTGAGTTCTATAAGATAAAGCCATAAACATGTGTATCCGAGTCTTCTATCAAAAGTTACAGCTATTTCTATGAAGTTGTACAAAAACGCTTTCTTTCGCCAAGACAGTGCGTTTCTCACTGTTACATGCATTTGAATGGGGATCTCGACCGAAACAAAGTATAGGTTTTCATTATGTGAATAACTTGGAAATCTTAGCTCAAACAGCTGCAAAACCTGTTTTCCCAGCACGGGAACCTTGAGTTCTATAAGATAAAGCCATAAAGATGTGTATCCGAGTCTTCTATCAAAAGTTACAGCTATTTCTATGAAGTTGTACAAAAACGCTTTCTTTCGCCAAGACAGTGCGTTTCTCACTGTTACATGCATTTGAATGGGGAACTCGACCGAAACAAAGTATAGGTTTTCATTATGTGAATAACTTGGAAATCTTAGCTCAAACAGCTGCAAAACCTGTTTTCCCAGCACGGAGACCTTGAGTTCTATAAGATAAAGCCATAAACATGTGTATCCGAGTCTTCTATCAAAAGTTACAGCTATTTCTATGAAGTTGTACAAAAACGCTTTCTTTCGCCAAGACAGTGCGTTTCTCACTGTTACATGCATTTGAATGGGGATCTCGACCGAAACAAAGTATAGGTTTTCATTATGTGAATAACTTGGAAATCTTAGCTCAAACAGCTGCAAAACCTGTTTTCCCAGCACGGGAACCTTGAGTTCTATAAGATAAAGCCATAAACATGTGTATCCGAGTCTTCTATCAAAAGTTACAGCTATTTCTATGAAGTTGTACAAAAACGCTTTCTTTCGCCAAGACAGTGCGTTTCTCACTGTTACATGCATTTGAATGGGGAACTCGACCGAAACAAAGTATAGGTTTTCATTATGTGAATAACTTGGAAATCTTAGCTCAAACAGCTGCAAAACCTGTTTTCCCAGCACGGAGACCTTGAGTTCTATAAGATAAAGCCATAAACATGTGTATCCGAGTCTTCTATCAAAAGTTACAGCTATTTCTATGAAGTTGTACAAAAACGCTTTCTTTCGCCAAGACAGTGCGTTTCTCACTGTTACATGCATTTGAATGGGGAACTCGACCGAAACAAAGTATAGGTTTTCATTATGTGAATAACTTGGAAATCTTAGCTCAAACAGCTGCAAAACCTGTTTTCCCAGCACGGAGACCTTGAGTTCTATAAGATAAAGCCATAAACATGTGTATCCGAGTCTTCTATCAAAAGTTACAGCTATTTCTATGAAGTTGTACAAAAACGCTTTCTTTCGCCAAGACAGTGCGTTTCTCACTGTTACATGCATTTGAATGGGGATCTCGACCGAAACAAAGTATAGGTTTTCATTATGTGAATAACTTGGAAATCTTAGCTCAAACAGCTGCAAAACCTGTTTTCCCAGCACGGGAACCTTGAGTTCTATAAGATAAAGCCATAAACATGTGTATCCGAGTCTTCTATCAAAAGTTACAGCTATTTCTATGAAGTTGTACAAAAACGCTTTCTTTCGCCAAGACAGTGCGTTTCTCACTGTTACATGCATTTGAATGGGGATCTCGACCGAAACAAAGTATAGGTTTTCATTATGTGAATAACTTGGAAATCTTAGCTCAAACAGCTGCAAAACCTGTTTTCCCAGCACGGGAACCTTGAGTTCTATAAGATAAAGCCATAAACATGTGTATCCGAGTCTTCTATCAAAAGTTACAGCTATTTCTATGAAGTTGTACAAAAACGCTTTCTTTCGCCAAGACAGTGCGTTTCTCACTGTTACATGCATTTGAATGGGGAACTCGACCGAAACAAAGTATAGGTTTTCATTATGTGAATAACTTGGAAATCTTAGCTCAAACAGCTGCAAAACCTGTTTTCCCAGCACGGGAACCTTGAGTTCTATAAGATAAAGCCATAAACATGTGTATCCGAGTCTTCTATCAAAAGTTACAGCTATTTCTATGAAGTTGTACAAAAAGCTTTCTTTCGCCAAGACAGTGCGTTTCTCACTGTTACATGCATTTGAATGGGGAACTCGACCGAAACAAAGTATAGGTTTTCATTATGTGAATAACTTGGAAATCTTAGCTCAAACAGCTGCAAAACCTGTTTTCCCAGCACGGAGAACCTTGAGTTCTATAAGATAAAGCCATAAACATGTGTATCCGAGTCTTCTATCAAAAGTTACAGCTATTTCTATGAAGTTGTACAAAAACGCTTTCTTTCGCCAAGACAGTGCGTTTCTCACTGTTACATGCATTTGAATGGGGAACTCGACCGAAACAAAGTATAGGTTTTCATTATGTGAATAACTTGGAAATCTTAGCTCAAACAGCTGCAAAACCTGTTTTCCCAGCACGGGAACCTTGAGTTCTATAAGATAAAGCCATAAACATGTGTATCCGAGTCTTCTATCAAAAGTTACAGCTATTTCTATGAAGTTGTACAAAAACGCTTTCTTTCGCCAAGACAGTGCGTTTCTCACTGTTACATGCATTTGAATGGGGAACTCGACCGAAACAAAGTATAGGTTTTCATTATGTGAATAACTTGGAAATCTTAGCTCAAACAGCTGCAAAACCTGTTTTCCCAGCACGGGAACCTTGAGTTCTATAAGATAAAGCCATAAACATGTGTATCCGAGTCTTCTATCAAAAGTTACAGCTATTTCTATGAAGTTGTACAAAAACGCTTTCTTTCGCCAAGACAGTGCGTTTCTCACTGTTACATGCATTTGAATGGGGAACTCGACCGAAACAAAGTATAGGTTTTCATTATGTGAATAACTTGGAAATCTTAGCTCAAACAGCTGCAAAACCTGTTTTCCCAGCACGGGAACCTTGAGTTCTATAAGATAAAGCCATAAACATGTGTATCCGAGTCTTCTATCAAAAGTTACAGCTATTTCTATGAAGTTGTACAAAAACGCTTTCTTTCGCCAAGACAGTGCGTTTCTCACTGTTACATGCATTTGAATGGGGAACTCGACCGAAACAAAGTATAGGTTTTCATTATGTGAATAACTTGGAAATCTTAGCTCAAACAGCTGCAAAACCTGTTTTCCCAGCACGGGAACCTTGAGTTCTATAAGATAAAGCCATAAACATGTGTATCCGAGTCTTCTATCAAAAGTTACAGCTATTTCTATGAAGTTGTACAAAAACGCTTTCTTTCGCCAAGACAGTGCGTTTCTCACTGTTACATGCATTTGAATGGGGAACTCGACCGAAACAAAGTATAGGTTTTCATTATGTGAATAACTTGGAAATCTTAGCTCAAACAGCTGCAAAACCTGTTTTCCCAGCACGGGAACCTTGAGTTCTATAAGATAAAGCCATAAACATGTGTATCCGAGTCTTCTATCAAAAGTTACAGCTATTTCTATGAAGTTGTACAAAAACGCTTTCTTTCGCCAAGACAGTGCGTTTCTCACTGTTACATGCATTTGAATGGGGAACTCGACCGAAACAAAGTATAGGTTTTCATTATGTGAATAACTTGGAAATCTTAGCTCAAACAGCTGCAAAACCTGTTTTCCCAGCACGGGAACCTTGAGTTCTATAAGATAAAGCCATAAACATGTGTATCCGAGTCTTCTATCAAAAGTTACAGCTATTTCTATGAAGTTGTACAAAAACGCTTTCTTTCGCCAAGACAGTGCGTTTCTCACTGTTACATGCATTTGAATGGGGAACTCGACCGAAACAAAGTATAGGTTTTCATTATGTGAATAACTTGGAAATCTTAGCTCAAACAGCTGCAAAACCTGTTTTCCCAGCACGGGAACCTTGAGTTCTATAAGATAAAGCCATAAACATGTGTATCCGAGTCTTCTATCAAAAGTTACAGCTATTTCTATGAAGTTGTACAAAAACGCTTTCTTTCGCCAAGACAGTGCGTTTCTCACTGTTACATGCATTTGAATGGGGATCTCGACCGAAACAAAGTATAGGTTTTCATTATGTGAATAACTTGGAAATCTTAGCTCAAACAGCTGCAAAACCTGTTTTCCCAGCACGGGAACCTTGAGTTCTATAAGATAAAGCCATAAACATGTGTATCCGAGTCTTCTATCAAAAGTTACAGCTATTTCTATGAAGTTGTACAAAAACGCTTTCTTTCGCCAAGACAGTGCGTTTCTCACTGTTACATGCATTTGAATGGGGAACTCGACCGAAACAAAGTATAGGTTTTCATTATGTGAATAACTTGGAAATCTTAGCTCAAACAGCTGCAAAACCTGTTTTCCCAGCACGGGAACCTTGAGTTCTATAAGATAAAGCCATAAACATGTGTATCCGAGTCTTCTATCAAAAGTTACAGCTATTTCTATGAAGTTGTACAAAAACGCTTTATTTCGCCAAGACAGTGCGTTTCTCACTGTTACATGCATTTGAATGGGGAACTCGACCGAAACAAAGTATAGGTTTTCATTATGTGAATAACTTGGAAATCTTAGCTCAAACAGCTGCAAAACCTGTTTTCCCAGCACGGGAACCTTGAGTTCTATAAGATAAAGCCATAAACATGTGTATCCGAGTCTTCTATCAAAAGTTACAGCTATTTCTATGAAGTTGTACAAAAACGCTTTCTTTCGCCAAGACAGTGCGTTTCTCACTGTTACATGCATTTGAATGGGGAACTCGACCGAAACAAAGTATAGGTTTTCATTATGTGAATAACTTGGAAATCTTAGCTCAAACAGCTGCAAAACCTGTTTTCCCAGCACGGAGACCTTGAGTTCTATAAGATAAAGCCATAAACATGTGTATCCGAGTCTTCTATCAAAAGTTACAGCTATTTCTATGAAGTTGTACAAAAACGCTTTCTTTCGCCAAGACAGTGCGTTTCTCACTGTTACATGCATTTGAATGGGGAACTCGACCGAAACAAAGTATAGGTTTTCATTATGTGAATAACTTGGAAATCTTAGCTCAAACAGCTGCAAAACCTGTTTTCCCAGCACGGAGACCTTGAGTTCTATAAGATAAAGCCATAAACATGTGTATCCGAGTCTTCTATCAAAAGTTACAGCTATTTCTATGAAGTTGTACAAAAACGCTTTCTTTCGCCAAGACAGTGCGTTTCTCACTGTTACATGCATTTGAATGGGGAACTCGACCGAAACAAAGTATAGGTTTTCATTATGTGAATAACTTGGAAATCTTAGCTCAAACAGCTGCAAAACCTGTTTTCCCAGCACGGGAACCTTGAGTTCTATAAGATAAAGCCATAAACATGTGTATCCGAGTCTTCTATCAAAAGTTACAGCTATTTCTATGAAGTTGTACAAAAACGCTTTCTTTCGCCAAGACAGTGCGTTTCTCACTGTTACATGCATTTGAATGGGGAACTCGACCGAAACAAAGTATAGGTTTTCATTATGTGAATAACTTGGAAATCTTAGCTCAAACAGCTGCAAAACCTGTTTTCCCAGCACGGGAACCTTGAGTTCTATAAGATAAAGCCATAAACATGTGTATCCGAGTCTTCTATCAAAAGTTACAGCTATTTCTATGAAGTTGTACAAAAACGCTTTCTTTCGCCAAGACAGTGCGTTTCTCACTGTTACATGCATTTGAATGGGGAACTCGACCGAAACAAAGTATAGGTTTTCATTATGTGAATAACTTGGAAATCTTAGCTCAAACAGCTGCAAAACCTGTTTTCCCAGCACGGGAACCTTGAGTTCTATAAGATAAAGCCATAAACATGTGTATCCGAGTCTTCTATCAAAAGTTACAGCTATTTCTATGAAGTTGTACAAAAACGCTTTCTTTCGCCAAGACAGTGCGTTTCTCACTGTTACATGCATTTGAATGGGGAACTCGACCGAAACAAAGTATAGGTTTTCATTATGTGAATAACTTGGAAATCTTAGCTCAAACAGCTGCAAAACCTGTTTTCCCAGCACGGGAACCTTGAGTTCTATAAGATAAAGCCATAAACATGTGTATCCGAGTCTTCTATCAAAAGTTACAGCTATTTCTATGAAGTTGTACAAAAACGCTTTCTTTCGCCAAGACAGTGCGTTTCTCACTGTTACATGCATTTGAATGGGGAACTCGACCGAAACAAAGTATAGGTTTTCATTATGTGAATAACTTGGAAATCTTAGCTCAAACAGCTGCAAAACCTGTTTTCCCAGCACGGGAACCTTGAGTTCTATAAGATAAAGCCATAAACATGTGTATCCGAGTCTTCTATCAAAAGTTACAGCTATTTCTATGAAGTTGTACAAAAACGCTTTCTTTCGCCAAGACAGTGCGTTTCTCACTGTTACATGCATTTGAATGGGGAACTCGACCGAAACAAAGTATAGGTTTTCATTATGTGAATAACTTGGAAATCTTAGCTCAAACAGCTGCAAAACCTGTTTTCCCAGCACGGGAGACCTTGAGTTCTATAAGATAAAGCCATAAACATGTGTATCCGAGTCTTCTATCAAAAGTTACAGCTATTTCTATGAAGTTGTACAAAAACGCTTTCTTTCGCCAAGACAGTGCGTTTCTCACTGTTACATGCATTTGAATGGGGAACTCGACCGAAACAAAGTATAGGTTTTCATTATGTGAATAACTTGGAAATCTTAGCTCAAACAGCTGCAAAACCTGTTTTCCCAGCACGGGAACCTTGAGTTCTATAAGATAAAGCCATAAACATGTGTATCCGAGTCTTCTATCAAAAGTTACAGCTATTTCTATGAAGTTGTACAAAAACGCTTTCTTTCGCCAAGACAGTGCGTTTCTCACTGTTACATGCATTTGAATGGGGAACTCGACCGAAACAAAGTATAGGTTTTCATTATGTGAATAACTTGGAAATCTTAGCTCAAACAGCTGCAAAACCTGTTTTCCCAGCACGGGAACCTTGAGTTCTATAAGATAAAGCCATAAACATGTGTATCCGAGTCTTCTATCAAAAGTTACAGCTATTTCTATGAAGTTGTACAAAAACGCTTTCTTTCGCCAAGACAGTGCGTTTCTCACTGTTACATGCATTTGAATGGGGAACTCGACCGAAACAAAGTATAGGTTTTCATTATGTGAATAACTTGGAAATCTTAGCTCAAACAGCTGCAAAACCTGTTTTCCCAGCACGGGAACCTTGAGTTCTATAAGATAAAGCCATAAACATGTGTATCCGAGTCTTCTATCAAAAGTTACAGCTATTTCTATGAAGTTGTACAAAAACGCTTTCTTTCGCCAAGACAGTGCGTTTCTCACTGTTACATGCATTTGAATGGGGATCTCGACCGAAACAAAGTATAGGTTTTCATTATGTGAATAACTTGGAAATCTTAGCTCAAACAGCTGCAAAACCTGTTTTCCCAGCACGGGAACCTTGAGTTCTATAAGATAAAGCCATAAACATGTGTATCCGAGTCTTCTATCAAAAGTTACAGCTATTTCTATGAAGTTGTACAAAAACGCTTTCTTTCGCCAAGACAGTGCGTTTCTCACTGTTACATGCATTTGAATGGGGAACTCGACCGAAACAAAGTATAGGTTTTCATTATGTGAATAACTTGGAAATCTTAGCTCAAACAGCTGCAAAACCTGTTTTCCCAGCACGGGAACCTTGAGTTCTATAAGATAAAGCCATAAACATGTGTATCCGAGTCTTCTATCAAAAGTTACAGCTATTTCTATGAAGTTGTACAAAAACGCTTTATTTCGCCAAGACAGTGCGTTTCTCACTGTTACATGCATTTGAATGGGGAACTCGACCGAAACAAAGTATAGGTTTTCATTATGTGAATAACTTGGAAATCTTAGCTCAAACAGCTGCAAAACCTGTTTTCCCAGCACGGGAACCTTGAGTTCTATAAGATAAAGCCATAAACATGTGTATCCGAGTCTTCTATCAAAAGTTACAGCTATTTCTATGAAGTTGTACAAAAACGCTTTCTTTCGCCAAGACAGTGCGTTTCTCACTGTTACATGCATTTGAATGGGGAACTCGACCGAAACAAAGTATAGGTTTTCATTATGTGAATAACTTGGAAATCTTAGCTCAAACAGCTGCAAAACCTGTTTTCCCAGCACGGAGACCTTGAGTTCTATAAGATAAAGCCATAAACATGTGTATCCGAGTCTTCTATCAAAAGTTACAGCTATTTCTATGAAGTTGTACAAAAACGCTTTCTTTCGCCAAGACAGTGCGTTTCTCACTGTTACATGCATTTGAATGGGGAACTCGACCGAAACAAAGTATAGGTTTTCATTATGTGAATAACTTGGAAATCTTAGCTCAAACAGCTGCAAAACCTGTTTTCCCAGCACGGAGACCTTGAGTTCTATAAGATAAAGCCATAAACATGTGTATCCGAGTCTTCTATCAAAAGTTACAGCTATTTCTATGAAGTTGTACAAAAACGCTTTCTTTCGCCAAGACAGTGCGTTTCTCACTGTTACATGCATTTGAATGGGGAACTCGACCGAAACAAAGTATAGGTTTTCATTATGTGAATAACTTGGAAATCTTAGCTCAAACAGCTGCAAAACCTGTTTTCCCAGCACGGGAACCTTGAGTTCTATAAGATAAAGCCATAAACATGTGTATCCGAGTCTTCTATCAAAAGTTACAGCTATTTCTATGAAGTTGTACAAAAACGCTTTCTTTCGCCAAGACAGTGCGTTTCTCACTGTTACATGCATTTGAATGGGGAACTCGACCGAAACAAAGTATAGGTTTTCATTATGTGAATAACTTGGAAATCTTAGCTCAAACAGCTGCAAAACCTGTTTTCCCAGCACGGGAACCTTGAGTTCTATAAGATAAAGCCATAAACATGTGTATCCGAGTCTTCTATCAAAAGTTACAGCTATTTCTATGAAGTTGTACAAAAACGCTTTCTTTCGCCAAGACAGTGCGTTTCTCACTGTTACATGCATTTGAATGGGGAACTCGACCGAAACAAAGTATAGGTTTTCATTATGTGAATAACTTGGAAATCTTAGCTCAAACAGCTGCAAAACCTGTTTTCCCAGCACGGGAACCTTGAGTTCTATAAGATAAAGCCATAAACATGTGTATCCGAGTCTTCTATCAAAAGTTACAGCTATTTCTATGAAGTTGTACAAAAACGCTTTCTTTCGCCAAGACAGTGCGTTTCTCACTGTTACATGCATTTGAATGGGGAACTCGACCGAAACAAAGTATAGGTTTTCATTATGTGAATAACTTGGAAATCTTAGCTCAAACAGCTGCAAAACCTGTTTTCCCAGCACGGGAACCTTGAGTTCTATAAGATAAAGCCATAAACATGTGTATCCGAGTCTTCTATCAAAAGTTACAGCTATTTCTATGAAGTTGTACAAAAACGCTTTCTTTCGCCAAGACAGTGCGTTTCTCACTGTTACATGCATTTGAATGGGGAACTCGACCGAAACAAAGTATAGGTTTTCATTATGTGAATAACTTGGAAATCTTAGCTCAAACAGCTGCAAAACCTGTTTTCCCAGCACGGGAACCTTGAGTTCTATAAGATAAAGCCATAAACATGTGTATCCGAGTCTTCTATCAAAAGTTACAGCTATTTCTATGAAGTTGTACAAAAACGCTTTCTTTCGCCAAGACAGTGCGTTTCTCACTGTTACATGCATTTGAATGGGGAACTCGACCGAAACAAAGTATAGGTTTTCATTATGTGAATAACTTGGAAATCTTAGCTCAAACAGCTGCAAAACCTGTTTTCCCAGCACGGGAACCTTGAGTTCTATAAGATAAAGCCATAAACATGTGTATCCGAGTCTTCTATCAAAAGTTACAGCTATTTCTATGAAGTTGTACAAAAACGCTTTCTTTCGCCAAGACAGTGCGTTTCTCACTGTTACATGCATTTGAATGGGGAACTCGACCGAAACAAAGTATAGGTTTTCATTATGTGAATAACTTGGAAATCTTAGCTCAAACAGCTGCAAAACCTGTTTTCCCAGCACGGGAACCTTGAGTTCTATAAGATAAAGCCATAAACATGTGTATCCGAGTCTTCTATCAAAAGTTACAGCTATTTCTATGAAGTTGTACAAAAACGCTTTCTTTCGCCAAGACAGTGCGTTTCTCACTGTTACATGCATTTGAATGGGGAACTCGACCGAAACAAAGTATAGGTTTTCATTATGTGAATAACTTGGAAATCTTAGCTCAAACAGCTGCAAAACCTGTTTTCCCAGCACGGGAACCTTGAGTTCTATAAGATAAAGCCATAAACATGTGTATCCGAGTCTTCTATCAAAAGTTACAGCTATTTCTATGAAGTTGTACAAAAACGCTTTCTTTCGCCAAGACAGTGCGTTTCTCACTGTTACATGCATTTGAATGGGGAACTCGACCGAAACAAAGTATAGGTTTTCATTATGTGAATAACTTGGAAATCTTAGCTCAAACAGCTGCAAAACCTGTTTTCCCAGCACGGGAACCTTGAGTTCTATAAGATAAAGCCATAAACATGTGTATCCGAGTCTTCTATCAAAAGTTACAGCTATTTCTATGAAGTTGTACAAAAACGCTTTCTTTCGCCAAGACAGTGCGTTTCTCACTGTTACATGCATTTGAATGGGGAACTCGACCGAAACAAAGTATAGGTTTTCATTATGTGAATAACTTGGAAATCTTAGCTCAAACAGCTGCAAAACCTGTTTTCCCAGCACGGGAACCTTGAGTTCTATAAGATAAAGCCATAAACATGTGTATCCGAGTCTTCTATCAAAAGTTACAGCTATTTCTATGAAGTTGTACAAAAACGCTTTCTTTCGCCAAGACAGTGCGTTTCTCACTGTTACATGCATTTGAATGGGGAACTCGACCGAAACAAAGTATAGGTTTTCATTATGTGAATAACTTGGAAATCTTAGCTCAAACAGCTGCAAAACCTGTTTTCCCAGCACGGAGACCTTGAGTTCTATAAGATAAAGCCATAAACATGTGTATCCGAGTCTTCTATCAAAAGTTACAGCTATTTCTATGAAGTTGTACAAAAACGCTTTCTTTCGCCAAGACAGTGCGTTTCTCACTGTTACATGCATTTGAATGGGGAACTCGACCGAAACAAAGTATAGGTTTTCATTATGTGAATAACTTGGAAATCTTAGCTCAAACAGCTGCAAAACCTGTTTTCCCAGCACGGAGACCTTGAGTTCTATAAGATAAAGCCATAAACATGTGTATCCGAGTCTTCTATCAAAAGTTACAGCTATTTCTATGAAGTTGTACAAAAACGCTTTCTTTCGCCAAGACAGTGCGTTTCTCACTGTTACATGCATTTGAATGGGGAACTCGACCGAAACAAAGTATAGGTTTTCATTATGTGAATAACTTGGAAATCTTAGCTCAAACAGCTGCAAAACCTGTTTTCCCAGCACGGGAACCTTGAGTTCTATAAGATAAAGCCATAAACATGTGTATCCGAGTCTTCTATCAAAAGTTACAGCTATTTCTATGAAGTTGTACAAAAACGCTTTCTTTCGCCAAGACAGTGCGTTTCTCACTGTTACATGCATTTGAATGGGGAACTCGACCGAAACAAAGTATAGGTTTTCATTATGTGAATAACTTGGAAATCTTAGCTCAAACAGCTGCAAAACCTGTTTTCCCAGCACGGGAACCTTGAGTTCTATAAGATAAAGCCATAAACATGTGTATCCGAGTCTTCTATCAAAAGTTACAGCTATTTCTATGAAGTTGTACAAAAACGCTTTCTTTCGCCAAGACAGTGCGTTTCTCACTGTTACATGCATTTGAATGGGGAACTCGACCGAAACAAAGTATAGGTTTTCATTATGTGAATAACTTGGAAATCTTAGCTCAAACAGCTGCAAAACCTGTTTTCCCAGCACGGGAACCTTGAGTTCTATAAGATAAAGCCATAAACATGTGTATCCGAGTCTTCTATCAAAAGTTACAGCTATTTCTATGAAGTTGTACAAAAACGCTTTCTTTCGCCAAGACAGTGCGTTTCTCACTGTTACATGCATTTGAATGGGGAACTCGACCGAAACAAAGTATAGGTTTTCATTATGTGAATAACTTGGAAATCTTAGCTCAAACAGCTGCAAAACCTGTTTTCCCAGCACGGGAACCTTGAGTTCTATAAGATAAAGCCATAAACATGTGTATCCGAGTCTTCTATCAAAAGTTACAGCTATTTCTATGAAGTTGTACAAAAACGCTTTCTTTCGCCAAGACAGTGCGTTTCTCACTGTTACATGCATTTGAATGGGGAACTCGACCGAAACAAAGTATAGGTTTTCATTATGTGAATAACTTGGAAATCTTAGCTCAAACAGCTGCAAAACCTGTTTTCCCAGCACGGGAACCTTGAGTTCTATAAGATAAAGCCATAAACATGTGTATCCGAGTCTTCTATCAAAAGTTACAGCTATTTCTATGAAGTTGTACAAAAACGCTTTCTTTCGCCAAGACAGTGCGTTTCTCACTGTTACATGCATTTGAATGGGGAACTCGACCGAAACAAAGTATAGGTTTTCATTATGTGAATAACTTGGAAATCTTAGCTCAAACAGCTGCAAAACCTGTTTTCCCAGCACGGGAACCTTGAGTTCTATAAGATAAAGCCATAAACATGTGTATCCGAGTCTTCTATCAAAAGTTACAGCTATTTCTATGAAGTTGTACAAAAACGCTTTCTTTCGCCAAGACAGTGCGTTTCTCACTGTTACATGCATTTGAATGGGGAACTCGACCGAAACAAAGTATAGGTTTTCATTATGTGAATAACTTGGAAATCTTAGCTCAAACAGCTGCAAAACCTGTTTTCCCAGCACGGGAACCTTGAGTTCTATAAGATAAAGCCATAAACATGTGTATCCGAGTCTTCTATCAAAAGTTACAGCTATTTCTATGAAGTTGTACAAAAACGCTTTCTTTCGCCAAGACAGTGCGTTTCTCACTGTTACATGCATTTGAATGGGGAACTCGACCGAAACAAAGTATAGGTTTTCATTATGTGAATAACTTGGAAATCTTAGCTCAAACAGCTGCAAAACCTGTTTTCCCAGCACGGGAACCTTGAGTTCTATAAGATAAAGCCATAAACATGTGTATCCGAGTCTTCTATCAAAAGTTACAGCTATTTCTATGAAGTTGTACAAAAACGCTTTCTTTCGCCAAGACAGTGCGTTTCTCACTGTTACATGCATTTGAATGGGGAACTCGACCGAAACAAAGTATAGGTTTTCATTATGTGAATAACTTGGAAATCTTAGCTCAAACAGCTGCAAAACCTGTTTTCCCAGCACGGGAACCTTGAGTTCTATAAGATAAAGCCATAAACATGTGTATCCGAGTCTTCTATCAAAAGTTACAGCTATTTCTATGAAGTTGTACAAAAACGCTTTCTTTCGCCAAGACAGTGCGTTTCTCACTGTTACATGCATTTGAATGGGGAACTCGACCGAAACAAAGTATAGGTTTTCATTATGTGAATAACTTGGAAATCTTAGCTCAAACAGCTGCAAAACCTGTTTTCCCAGCACGGGAACCTTGAGTTCTATAAGATAAAGCCATAAACATGTGTATCCGAGTCTTCTATCAAAAGTTACAGCTATTTCTATGAAGTTGTACAAAAACGCTTTCTTTCGCCAAGACAGTGCGTTTCTCACTGTTACATGCATTTGAATGGGGAACTCGACCGAAACAAAGTATAGGTTTTCATTATGTGAATAACTTGGAAATCTTAGCTCAAACAGCTGCAAAACCTGTTTTCCCAGCACGGGAACCTTGAGTTCTATAAGATAAAGCCATAAACATGTGTATCCGAGTCTTCTATCAAAAGTTACAGCTATTTCTATGAAGTTGTACAAAAACGCTTTCTTTCGCCAAGACAGTGCGTTTCTCACTGTTACATGCATTTGAATGGGGAACTCGACCGAAACAAAGTATAGGTTTTCATTATGTGAATAACTTGGAAATCTTAGCTCAAACAGCTGCAAAACCTGTTTTCCCAGCACGGGAACCTTGAGTTCTATAAGATAAAGCCATAAACATGTGTATCCGAGTCTTCTATCAAAAGTTACAGCTATTTCTATGAAGTTGTACAAAAACGCTTTCTTTCGCCAAGACAGTGCGTTTCTCACTGTTACATGCATTTGAATGGGGAACTCGACCGAAACAAAGTATAGGTTTTCATTATGTGAATAACTTGGAAATCTTAGCTCAAACAGCTGCAAAACCTGTTTTCCCAGCACGGAGACCTTGAGTTCTATAAGATAAAGCCATAAACATGTGTATCCGAGTCTTCTATCAAAAGTTACAGCTATTTCTATGAAGTTGTACAAAAACGCTTTCTTTCGCCAAGACAGTGCGTTTCTCACTGTTACATGCATTTGAATGGGGAACTCGACCGAAACAAAGTATAGGTTTTCATTATGTGAATAACTTGGAAATCTTAGCTCAAACAGCTGCAAAACCTGTTTTCCCAGCACGGGAACCTTGAGTTCTATAAGATAAAGCCATAAACATGTGTATCCGAGTCTTCTATCAAAAGTTACAGCTATTTCTATGAAGTTGTACAAAAACGCTTTCTTTCGCCAAGACAGTGCGTTTCTCACTGTTACATGCATTTGAATGGGGAACTCGACCGAAACAAAGTATAGGTTTTCATTATGTGAATAACTTGGAAATCTTAGCTCAAACAGCTGCAAAACCTGTTTTCCCAGCACGGGAACCTTGAGTTCTATAAGATAAAGCCATAAACATGTGTATCCGAGTCTTCTATCAAAAGTTACAGCTATTTCTATGAAGTTGTACAAAAACGCTTTCTTTCGCCAAGACAGTGCGTTTCTCACTGTTACATGCATTTGAATGGGGAACTCGACCGAAACAAAGTATAGGTTTTCATTATGTGAATAACTTGGAAATCTTAGCTCAAACAGCTGCAAAACCTGTTTTCCCAGCACGGGAACCTTGAGTTCTATAAGATAAAGCCATAAACATGTGTATCCGAGTCTTCTATCAAAAGTTACAGCTATTTCTATGAAGTTGTACAAAAACGCTTTCTTTCGCCAAGACAGTGCGTTTCTCACTGTTACATGCATTTGAATGGGGAACTCGACCGAAACAAAGTATAGGTTTTCATTATGTGAATAACTTGGAAATCTTAGCTCAAACAGCTGCAAAACCTGTTTTCCCAGCACGGGAACCTTGAGTTCTATAAGATAAAGCCATAAACATGTGTATCCGAGTCTTCTATCAAAAGTTACAGCTATTTCTATGAAGTTGTACAAAAACGCTTTCTTTCGCCAAGACAGTGCGTTTCTCACTGTTACATGCATTTGAATGGGGAACTCGACCGAAACAAAGTATAGGTTTTCATTATGTGAATAACTTGGAAATCTTAGCTCAAACAGCTGCAAAACCTGTTTTCCCAGCACGGGAACCTTGAGTTCTATAAGATAAAGCCATAAACATGTGTATCCGAGTCTTCTATCAAAAGTTACAGCTATTTCTATGAAGTTGTACAAAAACGCTTTCTTTCGCCAAGACAGTGCGTTTCTCACTGTTACATGCATTTGAATGGGGAACTCGACCGAAACAAAGTATAGGTTTTCATTATGTGAATAACTTGGAAATCTTAGCTCAAACAGCTGCAAAACCTGTTTTCCCAGCACGGGAACCTTGAGTTCTATAAGATAAAGCCATAAACATGTGTATCCGAGTCTTCTATCAAAAGTTACAGCTATTTCTATGAAGTTGTACAAAAACGCTTTCTTTCGCCAAGACAGTGCGTTTCTCACTGTTACATGCATTTGAATGGGGAACTCGACCGAAACAAAGTATAGGTTTTCATTATGTGAATAACTTGGAAATCTTAGCTCAAACAGCTGCAAAACCTGTTTTCCCAGCACGGGAACCTTGAGTTCTATAAGATAAAGCCATAAACATGTGTATCCGAGTCTTCTATCAAAAGTTACAGCTATTTCTATGAAGTTGTACAAAAACGCTTTCTTTCGCCAAGACAGTGCGTTTCTCACTGTTACATGCATTTGAATGGGGAACTCGACCGAAACAAAGTATAGGTTTTCATTATGTGAATAACTTGGAAATCTTAGCTCAAACAGCTGCAAAACCTGTTTTCCCAGCACGGGAACCTTGAGTTCTATAAGATAAAGCCATAAACATGTGTATCCGAGTCTTCTATCAAAAGTTACAGCTATTTCTATGAAGTTGTACAAAAACGCTTTCTTTCGCCAAGACAGTGCGTTTCTCACTGTTACATGCATTTGAATGGGGAACTCGACCGAAACAAAGTATAGGTTTTCATTATGTGAATAACTTGGAAATCTTAGCTCAAACAGCTGCAAAACCTGTTTTCCCAGCACGGGAACCTTGAGTTCTATAAGATAAAGCCATAAACATGTGTATCCGAGTCTTCTATCAAAAGTTACAGCTATTTCTATGAAGTTGTACAAAAACGCTTTCTTTCGCCAAGACAGTGCGTTTCTCACTGTTACATGCATTTGAATGGGGAACTCGACCGAAACAAAGTATAGGTTTTCATTATGTGAATAACTTGGAAATCTTAGCTCAAACAGCTGCAAAACCTGTTTTCCCAGCACGGGAACCTTGAGTTCTATAAGATAAAGCCATAAACATGTGTATCCGAGTCTTCTATCAAAAGTTACAGCTATTTCTATGAAGTTGTACAAAAACGCTTTCTTTCGCCAAGACAGTGCGTTTCTCACTGTTACATGCATTTGAATGGGGAACTCGACCGAAACAAAGTATAGGTTTTCATTATGTGAATAACTTGGAAATCTTAGCTCAAACAGCTGCAAAACCTGTTTTCCCAGCACGGGAACCTTGAGTTCTATAAGATAAAGCCATAAACATGTGTATCCGAGTCTTCTATCAAAAGTTACAGCTATTTCTATGAAGTTGTACAAAAACGCTTTCTTTCGCCAAGACAGTGCGTTTCTCACTGTTACATGCATTTGAATGGGGAACTCGACCGAAACAAAGTATAGGTTTTCATTATGTGAATAACTTGGAAATCTTAGCTCAAACAGCTGCAAAACCTGTTTTCCCAGCACGGGAACCTTGAGTTCTATAAGATAAAGCCATAAACATGTG
>NC_140613.1:37280378-37333044 GCF_057381915.1 Diplotaxodon limnothrissa | reverse complement strand
GTGCTGGGAAAACAGGTTTTGCAGCTGTTTGAGCTAAGATTTCCAAGTTATTCACATAATGAAAACCTATACTTTGTTTCGGTCGAGTTCCCCATTCAAATGCATGTAACAGTGAGAAACGCACTGTCTTGGCGAAAGAAAGCGTTTTTGTACAACTTCATAGAAATAGCTGTAACTTTTGATAGAAGACTCGGATACACATGTTTATGGCTTTATCTTATAGAACTCAAGGTCTCCGTGCTGGGAAAACAGGTTTTGCAGCTGTTTGAGCTAAGATTTCCAAGTTATTCACATAATGAAAACCTATACTTTGTTTCGGTCGAGTTCCCCATTCAAATGCATGTAACAGTGAGAAACGCACTGTCTTGGCGAAAGAAAGCGTTTTTGTACAACTTCATAGAAATAGCTGTAACTTTTGATAGAAGACTCGGATACACATGTTTATGGCTTTATCTTATAGAACTCAAGGTCCCCGTGCTGGGAAAACAGGTTTTGCAGCTGTTTGAGCTAAGATTTCCAAGTTATTCACATAATGAAAACCTATACTTTGTTTCGGTCGAGTTCCCCATTCAAATGCATGTAACAGTGAGAAACGCACTGTCTTGGCGAAAGAAAGCGTTTTTGTACAACTTCATAGAAATAGCTGTAACTTTTGATAGAAGACTCGGATACACATGTTTATGGCTTTATCTTATAGAACTCAAGGTCTCCGTGCTGGGAAAACAGGTTTTGCAGCTGTTTGAGCTAAGATTTCCAAGTTATTCACATAATGAAAACCTATACTTTGTTTCGGTCGAGTTCCCCATTCAAATGCATGTAACAGTGAGAAACGCACTGTCTTGGCGAAAGAAAGCGTTTTTGTACAACTTCATAGAAATAGCTGTAACTTTTGATAGAAGACTCGGATACACATCTTTATGGCTTTATCTTATAGAACTCAAGGTTCCCGTGCTGGGAAAACAGGTTTTGCAGCTGTTTGAGCTAAGATTTCCAAGTTATTCACATAATGAAAACCTATACTTTGTTTCGGTCGAGTTCCCCATTCAAATGCATGTAACAGTGAGAAACGCACTGTCTTGGCGAAAGAAAGCGTTTTTGTACAACTTCATAGAAATAGCTGTAACTTTTGATAGAAGACTCGGATACACATGTTTATGGCTTTATCTTATAGAACTCAAGGTCTCCGTGCTGGGAAAACAGGTTTTGCAGCTGTTTGAGCTAAGATTTCCAAGTTATTCACATAATGAAAACCTATACTTTGTTTCGGTCGAGTTCCCCATTCAAATGCATGTAACAGTGAGAAACGCACTGTCTTGGCGAAAGAAAGCGTTTTTGTACAACTTCATAGAAATAGCTGTAACTTTTGATAGAAGACTCGGATACACATGTTTATGGCTTTATCTTATAGAACTCAAGGTTCCCGTGCTGGGAAAACAGGTTTTGCAGCTGTTTGAGCTAAGATTTCCAAGTTATTCACATAATGAAAACCTATACTTTGTTTCGGTCGAGTTCCCCATTCAAATGCATGTAACAGTGAGAAACGCACTGTCTTGGCGAAAGAAAGCGTTTTTGTACAACTTCATAGAAATAGCTGTAACTTTTGATAGAAGACTCGGATACACATGTTTATGGCTTTATCTTATAGAACTCAAGGTTCCCGTGCTGGGAAAACAGGTTTTGCAGCTGTTTGAGCTAAGATTTCCAAGTTATTCACATAATGAAAACCTATACTTTGTTTCGGTCGAGTTCCCCATTCAAATGCATGTAACAGTGAGAAACGCACTGTCTTGGCGAAAGAAAGCGTTTTTGTACAACTTCATAGAAATAGCTGTAACTTTTGATAGAAGACTCGGATACACATGTTTATGGCTTTATCTTATAGAACTCAAGGTTCCCGTGCTGGGAAAACAGGTTTTGCAGCTGTTTGAGCTAAGATTTCCAAGTTATTCACATAATGAAAACCTATACTTTGTTTCGGTCGAGATCCCCATTCAAATGCATGTAACAGTGAGAAACGCACTGTCTTGGCGAAAGAAAGCGTTTTTGTACAACTTCATAGAAATAGCTGTAACTTTTGATAGAAGACTCGGATACACATGTTTATGGCTTTATCTTATAGAACTCAAGGTTCCCGTGCTGGGAAAACAGGTTTTGCAGCTGTTTGAGCTAAGATTTCCAAGTTATTCACATAATGAAAACCTATACTTTGTTTCGGTCGAGTTCCCCATTCAAATGCATGTAACAGTGAGAAACGCACTGTCTTGGCGAAAGAAAGCGTTTTTGTACAACTTCATAGAAATAGCTGTAACTTTTGATAGAAGACTCGGATACACATGTTTATGGCTTTATCTTATAGAACTCAAGGTTCCCGTGCTGGGAAAACAGGTTTTGCAGCTGTTTGAGCTAAGATTTCCAAGTTATTCACATAATGAAAACCTATACTTTGTTTCGGTCGAGTTCCCCATTCAAATGCATGTAACAGTGAGAAACGCACTGTCTTGGCGAAAGAAAGCGTTTTTGTACAACTTCATAGAAATAGCTGTAACTTTTGATAGAAGACTCGGATACACATGTTTATGGCTTTATCTTATAGAACTCAAGGTTCCCGTGCTGGGAAAACAGGTTTTGCAGCTGTTTGAGCTAAGATTTCCAAGTTATTCACATAATGAAAACCTATACTTTGTTTCGGTCGAGTTCCCCATTCAAATGCATGTAACAGTGAGAAACGCACTGTCCTTGGCGAAAGAAAGCGTTTTTGTACAACTTCATAGAAATAGCTGTAACTTTTGATAGAAGACTCGGATACACATGTTTATGGCTTTATCTTATAGAACTCAAGGTTCCCGTGCTGGGAAAACAGGTTTTGCAGCTGTTTGAGCTAAGATTTCCAAGTTATTCACATAATGAAAACCTATACTTTGTTTCGGTCGAGTTCCCCATTCAAATGCATGTAACAGTGAGAAACGCACTGTCTTGGCGAAAGAAAGCGTTTTTGTACAACTTCATAGAAATAGCTGTAACTTTTGATAGAAGACTCGGATACACATGTTTATGGCTTTATCTTATAGAACTCAAGGTTCCCGTGCTGGGAAAACAGGTTTTGCAGCTGTTTGAGCTAAGATTTCCAAGTTATTCACATAATGAAAACCTATACTTTGTTTCGGTCGAGTTCCCCATTCAAATGCATGTAACAGTGAGAAACGCACTGTCTTGGCGAAAGAAAGCGTTTTTGTACAACTTCATAGAAATAGCTGTAACTTTTGATAGAAGACTCGGATACACATGTTTATGGCTTTATCTTATAGAACTCAAGGTTCCCGTGCTGGGAAAACAGGTTTTGCAGCTGTTTGAGCTAAGATTTCCAAGTTATTCACATAATGAAAACCTATACTTTGTTTCGGTCGAGTTCCCCATTCAAATGCATGTAACAGTGAGAAACGCACTGTCTTGGCGAAAGAAAGCGTTTTTGTACAACTTCATAGAAATAGCTGTAACTTTTGATAGAAGACTCGGATACACATGTTTATGGCTTTATCTTATAGAACTCAAGGTTCCCGTGCTGGGAAAACAGGTTTTGCAGCTGTTTGAGCTAAGATTTCCAAGTTATTCACATAATGAAAACCTATACTTTGTTTCGGTCGAGTTCCCCATTCAAATGCATGTAACAGTGAGAAACGCACTGTCTTGGCGAAAGAAAGCGTTTTTGTACAACTTCATAGAAATAGCTGTAACTTTTGATAGAAGACTCGGATACACATGTTTATGGCTTTATCTTATAGAACTCAAGGTTCCCGTGCTGGGAAAACAGGTTTTGCAGCTGTTTGAGCTAAGATTTCCAAGTTATTCACATAATGAAAACCTATACTTTGTTTCGGTCGAGTTCCCCATTCAAATGCATGTAACAGTGAGAAACGCACTGTCTTGGCGAAAGAAAGCGTTTTTGTACAACTTCATAGAAATAGCTGTAACTTTTGATAGAAGACTCGGATACACATGTTTATGGCTTTATCTTATAGAACTCAAGGTTCCCGTGCTGGGAAAACAGGTTTTGCAGCTGTTTGAGCTAAGATTTCCAAGTTATTCACATAATGAAAACCTATACTTTGTTTCGGTCGAGTTCCCCATTCAAATGCATGTAACAGTGAGAAACGCACTGTCTTGGCGAAAGAAAGCGTTTTTGTACAACTTCATAGAAATAGCTGTAACTTTTGATAGAAGACTCGGATACACATGTTTATGGCTTTATCTTATAGAACTCAAGGTTCCCGTGCTGGGAAAACAGGTTTTGCAGCTGTTTGAGCTAAGATTTCCAAGTTATTCACATAATGAAAACCTATACTTTGTTTCGGTCGAGTTCCCCATTCAAATGCATGTAACAGTGAGAAACGCACTGTCTTGGCGAAAGAAAGCGTTTTTGTACAACTTCATAGAAATAGCTGTAACTTTTGATAGAAGACTCGGATACACATGTTTATGGCTTTATCTTATAGAACTCAAGGTTCCCGTGCTGGGAAAACAGGTTTTGCAGCTGTTTGAGCTAAGATTTCCAAGTTATTCACATAATGAAAACCTATACTTTGTTTCGGTCGAGTTCCCCATTCAAATGCATGTAACAGTGAGAAACGCACTGTCTTGGCGAAAGAAAGCGTTTTTGTACAACTTCATAGAAATAGCTGTAACTTTTGATAGAAGACTCGGATACACATGTTTATGGCTTTATCTTATAGAACTCAAGGTTCCCGTGCTGGGAAAACAGGTTTTGCAGCTGTTTGAGCTAAGATTTCCAAGTTATTCACATAATGAAAACCTATACTTTGTTTCGGTCGAGTTCCCCATTCAAATGCATGTAACAGTGAGAAACGCACTGTCTTGGCGAAAGAAAGCGTTTTTGTACAACTTCATAGAAATAGCTGTAACTTTTGATAGAAGACTCGGATACACATGTTTATGGCTTTATCTTATAGAACTCAAGGTTCCCGTGCTGGGAAAACAGGTTTTGCAGCTGTTTGAGCTAAGATTTCCAAGTTATTCACATAATGAAAACCTATACTTTGTTTCGGTCGAGTTCCCCATTCAAATGCATGTAACAGTGAGAAACGCACTGTCTTGGCGAAAGAAAGCGTTTTTGTACAACTTCATAGAAATAGCTGTAACTTTTGATAGAAGACTCGGATACACATGTTTATGGCTTTATCTTATAGAACTCAAGGTTCCCGTGCTGGGAAAACAGGTTTTGCAGCTGTTTGAGCTAAGATTTCCAAGTTATTCACATAATGAAAACCTATACTTTGTTTCGGTCGAGATCCCCATTCAAATGCATGTAACAGTGAGAAACGCACTGTCTTGGCGAAAGAAAGCGTTTTTGTACAACTTCATAGAAATAGCTGTAACTTTTGATAGAAGACTCGGATACACATGTTTATGGCTTTATCTTATAGAACTCAAGGTTCCCGTGCTGGGAAAACAGGTTTTGCAGCTGTTTGAGCTAAGATTTCCAAGTTATTCACATAATGAAAACCTATACTTTGTTTCGGTCGAGTTCCCCATTCAAATGCATGTAACAGTGAGAAACGCACTGTCTTGGCGAAAGAAAGCGTTTTTGTACAACTTCATAGAAATAGCTGTAACTTTTGATAGAAGACTCGGATACACATGTTTATGGCTTTATCTTATAGAACTCAAGGTCTCCGTGCTGGGAAAACAGGTTTTGCAGCTGTTTGAGCTAAGATTTCCAAGTTATTCACATAATGAAAACCTATACTTTGTTTCGGTCGAGTTCCCCATTCAAATGCATGTAACAGTGAGAAACGCACTGTCTTGGCGAAAGAAAGCGTTTTTGTACAACTTCATAGAAATAGCTGTAACTTTTGATAGAAGACTCGGATACACATGTTTATGGCTTTATCTTATAGAACTCAAGGTCCCCGTGCTGGGAAAACAGGTTTTGCAGCTGTTTGAGCTAAGATTTCCAAGTTATTCACATAATGAAAACCTATACTTTGTTTCGGTCGAGTTCCCCATTCAAATGCATGTAACAGTGAGAAACGCACTGTCTTGGCGAAAGAAAGCGTTTTTGTACAACTTCATAGAAATAGCTGTAACTTTTGATAGAAGACTCGGATACACATGTTTATGGCTTTATCTTATAGAACTCAAGGTCTCCGTGCTGGGAAAACAGGTTTTGCAGCTGTTTGAGCTAAGATTTCCAAGTTATTCACATAATGAAAACCTATACTTTGTTTCGGTCGAGTTCCCCATTCAAATGCATGTAACAGTGAGAAACGCACTGTCTTGGCGAAAGAAAGCGTTTTTGTACAACTTCATAGAAATAGCTGTAACTTTTGATAGAAGACTCGGATACACATGTTTATGGCTTTATCTTATAGAACTCAAGGTTCCCGTGCTGGGAAAACAGGTTTTGCAGCTGTTTGAGCTAAGATTTCCAAGTTATTCACATAATGAAAACCTATACTTTGTTTCGGTCGAGTTCCCCATTCAAATGCATGTAACAGTGAGAAACGCACTGTCTTGGCGAAAGAAAGCGTTTTTGTACAACTTCATAGAAATAGCTGTAACTTTTGATAGAAGACTCGGATACACATGTTTATGGCTTTATCTTATAGAACTCAAGGTTCCCGTGCTGGGAAAACAGGTTTTGCAGCTGTTTGAGCTAAGATTTCCAAGTTATTCACATAATGAAAACCTATACTTTGTTTCGGTCGAGATCCCCATTCAAATGCATGTAACAGTGAGAAACGCACTGTCTTGGCGAAAGAAAGCGTTTTTGTACAACTTCATAGAAATAGCTGTAACTTTTGATAGAAGACTCGGATACACATGTTTATGGCTTTATCTTATAGAACTCAAGGTCCCCGTGCTGGGAAAACAGGTTTTGCAGCTGTTTGAGCTAAGATTTCCAAGTTATTCACATAATGAAAACCTATACTTTGTTTCGGTCGAGTTCCCCATTCAAATGCATGTAACAGTGAGAAACGCACTGTCTTGGCGAAAGAAAGCGTTTTTGTACAACTTCATAGAAATAGCTGTAACTTTTGATAGAAGACTCGGATACACATGTTTATGGCTTTATCTTATAGAACTCAAGGTTCCCGTGCTGGGAAAACAGGTTTTGCAGCTGTTTGAGCTAAGATTTCCAAGTTATTCACATAATGAAAACCTATACTTTGTTTCGGTCGAGTTCCCCATTCAAATGCATGTAACAGTGAGAAACGCACTGTCTTGGCGAAAGAAAGCGTTTTTGTACAACTTCATAGAAATAGCTGTAACTTTTGATAGAAGACTCGGATACACATGTTTATGGCTTTATCTTATAGAACTCAAGGTCTCCGTGCTGGGAAAACAGGTTTTGCAGCTGTTTGAGCTAAGATTTCCAAGTTATTCACATAATGAAAACCTATACTTTGTTTCGGTCGAGTTCCCCATTCAAATGCATGTAACAGTGAGAAACGCACTGTCTTGGCGAAAGAAAGCGTTTTTGTACAACTTCATAGAAATAGCTGTAACTTTTGATAGAAGACTCGGATACACATGTTTATGGCTTTATCTTATAGAACTCAAGGTTCCCGTGCTGGGAAAACAGGTTTTGCAGCTGTTTGAGCTAAGATTTCCAAGTTATTCACATAATGAAAACCTATACTTTGTTTCGGTCGAGTTCCCCATTCAAATGCATGTAACAGTGAGAAACGCACTGTCTTGGCGAAAGAAAGCGTTTTTGTACAACTTCATAGAAATAGCTGTAACTTTTGATAGAAGACTCGGATACACATCTTTATGGCTTTATCTTATAGAACTCAAGGTTCCCGTGCTGGGAAAACAGGTTTTGCAGCTGTTTGAGCTAAGATTTCCAAGTTATTCACATAATGAAAACCTATACTTTGTTTCGGTCGAGTTCCCCATTCAAATGCATGTAACAGTGAGAAACGCACTGTCTTGGCGAAAGAAAGCGTTTTTGTACAACTTCATAGAAATAGCTGTAACTTTTGATAGAAGACTCGGATACACATGTTTATGGCTTTATCTTATAGAACTCAAGGTTCCCGTGCTGGGAAAACAGGTTTTGCAGCTGTTTGAGCTAAGATTTCCAAGTTATTCACATAATGAAAACCTATACTTTGTTTCGGTCGAGTTCCCCATTCAAATGCATGTAACAGTGAGAAACGCACTGTCTTGGCGAAAGAAAGCGTTTTTGTACAACTTCATAGAAATAGCTGTAACTTTTGATAGAAGACTCGGATACACATGTTTATGGCTTTATCTTATAGAACTCAAGGTTCCCGTGCTGGGAAAACAGGTTTTGCAGCTGTTTGAGCTAAGATTTCCAAGTTATTCACATAATGAAAACCTATACTTTGTTTCGGTCGAGTTCCCCATTCAAATGCATGTAACAGTGAGAAACGCACTGTCTTGGCGAAAGAAAGCGTTTTTGTACAACTTCATAGAAATAGCTGTAACTTTTGATAGAAGACTCGGATACACATGTTTATGGCTTTATCTTATAGAACTCAAGGTTCCCGTGCTGGGAAAACAGGTTTTGCAGCTGTTTGAGCTAAGATTTCCAAGTTATTCACATAATGAAAACCTATACTTTGTTTCGGTCGAGTTCCCCATTCAAATGCATGTAACAGTGAGAAACGCACTGTCTTGGCGAAAGAAAGCGTTTTTGTACAACTTCATAGAAATAGCTGTAACTTTTGATAGAAGACTCGGATACACATGTTTATGGCTTTATCTTATAGAACTCAAGGTTCCCGTGCTGGGAAAACAGGTTTTGCAGCTGTTTGAGCTAAGATTTCCAAGTTATTCACATAATGAAAACCTATACTTTGTTTCGGTCGAGATCCCCATTCAAATGCATGTAACAGTGAGAAACGCACTGTCTTGGCGAAAGAAAGCGTTTTTGTACAACTTCATAGAAATAGCTGTAACTTTTGATAGAAGACTCGGATACACATGTTTATGGCTTTATCTTATAGAACTCAAGGTTCCCGTGCTGGGAAAACAGGTTTTGCAGCTGTTTGAGCTAAGATTTCCAAGTTATTCACATAATGAAAACCTATACTTTGTTTCGGTCGAGTTCCCCATTCAAATGCATGTAACAGTGAGAAACGCACTGTCTTGGCGAAAGAAAGCGTTTTTGTACAACTTCATAGAAATAGCTGTAACTTTTGATAGAAGACTCGGATACACATGTTTATGGCTTTATCTTATAGAACTCAAGGTTCCCGTGCTGGGAAAACAGGTTTTGCAGCTGTTTGAGCTAAGATTTCCAAGTTATTCACATAATGAAAACCTATACTTTGTTTCGGTCGAGATCCCCATTCAAATGCATGTAACAGTGAGAAACGCACTGTCTTGGCGAAAGAAAGCGTTTTTGTACAACTTCATAGAAATAGCTGTAACTTTTGATAGAAGACTCGGATACACATGTTTATGGCTTTATCTTATAGAACTCAAGGTTCCCGTGCTGGGAAAACAGGTTTTGCAGCTGTTTGAGCTAAGATTTCCAAGTTATTCACATAATGAAAACCTATACTTTGTTTCGGTCGAGATCCCCATTCAAATGCATGTAACAGTGAGAAACGCACTGTCTTGGCGAAAGAAAGCGTTTTTGTACAACTTCATAGAAATAGCTGTAACTTTTGATAGAAGACTCGGATACACATGTTTATGGCTTTATCTTATAGAACTCAAGGTTCCCGTGCTGGGAAAACAGGTTTTGCAGCTGTTTGAGCTAAGATTTCCAAGTTATTCACATAATGAAAACCTATACTTTGTTTCGGTCGAGTTCCCCATTCAAATGCATGTAACAGTGAGAAACGCACTGTCTTGGCGAAAGAAAGCGTTTTTGTACAACTTCATAGAAATAGCTGTAACTTTTGATAGAAGACTCGGATACACATGTTTATGGCTTTATCTTATAGAACTCAAGGTTCCCGTGCTGGGAAAACAGGTTTTGCAGCTGTTTGAGCTAAGATTTCCAAGTTATTCACATAATGAAAACCTATACTTTGTTTCGGTCGAGTTCCCCATTCAAATGCATGTAACAGTGAGAAACGCACTGTCTTGGCGAAAGAAAGCGTTTTTGTACAACTTCATAGAAATAGCTGTAACTTTTGATAGAAGACTCGGATACACATGTTTATGGCTTTATCTTATAGAACTCAAGGTTCCCGTGCTGGGAAAACAGGTTTTGCAGCTGTTTGAGCTAAGATTTCCAAGTTATTCACATAATGAAAACCTATACTTTGTTTCGGTCGAGTTCCCCATTCAAATGCATGTAACAGTGAGAAACGCACTGTCTTGGCGAAAGAAAGCGTTTTTGTACAACTTCATAGAAATAGCTGTAACTTTTGATAGAAGACTCGGATACACATGTTTATGGCTTTATCTTATAGAACTCAAGGTTCCTGTGCTGGGAAAACAGGTTTTGCAGCTGTTTGAGCTAAGATTTCCAAGTTATTCACATAATGAAAACCTATACTTTGTTTCGGTCGAGATCCCCATTCAAATGCATGTAACAGTGAGAAACGCACTGTCTTGGCGAAAGAAAGCGTTTTTGTACAACTTCATAGAAATAGCTGTAACTTTTGATAGAAGACTCGGATACACATGTTTATGGCTTTATCTTATAGAACTCAAGGTTCCCGTGCTGGGAAAACAGGTTTTGCAGCTGTTTGAGCTAAGATTTCCAAGTTATTCACATAATGAAAACCTATACTTTGTTTCGGTCGAGTTCCCCATTCAAATGCATGTAACAGTGAGAAACGCACTGTCTTGGCGAAAGAAAGCGTTTTTGTACAACTTCATAGAAATAGCTGTAACTTTTGATAGAAGACTCGGATACACATGTTTATGGCTTTATCTTATAGAACTCAAGGTCTCCGTGCTGGGAAAACAGGTTTTGCAGCTGTTTGAGCTAAGATTTCCAAGTTATTCACATAATGAAAACCTATACTTTGTTTCGGTCGAGTTCCCCATTCAAATGCATGTAACAGTGAGAAACGCACTGTCTTGGCGAAAGAAAGCGTTTTTGTACAACTTCATAGAAATAGCTGTAACTTTTGATAGAAGACTCGGATACACATGTTTATGGCTTTATCTTATAGAACTCAAGGTTCCCGTGCTGGGAAAACAGGTTTTGCAGCTGTTTGAGCTAAGATTTCCAAGTTATTCACATAATGAAAACCTATACTTTGTTTCGGTCGAGTTCCCCATTCAAATGCATGTAACAGTGAGAAACGCACTGTCTTGGCGAAAGAAAGCGTTTTTGTACAACTTCATAGAAATAGCTGTAACTTTTGATAGAAGACTCGGATACACATGTTTATGGCTTTATCTTATAGAACTCAAGGTTCCCGTGCTGGGAAAACAGGTTTTGCAGCTGTTTGAGCTAAGATTTCCAAGTTATTCACATAATGAAAACCTATACTTTGTTTCGGTCGAGTTCCCCATTCAAATGCATGTAACAGTGAGAAACGCACTGTCTTGGCGAAAGAAAGCGTTTTTGTACAACTTCATAGAAATAGCTGTAACTTTTGATAGAAGACTCGGATACACATGTTTATGGCTTTATCTTATAGAACTCAAGGTTCCCGTGCTGGGAAAACAGGTTTTGCAGCTGTTTGAGCTAAGATTTCCAAGTTATTCACATAATGAAAACCTATACTTTGTTTCGGTCGAGTTCCCCATTCAAATGCATGTAACAGTGAGAAACGCACTGTCTTGGCGAAAGAAAGCGTTTTTGTACAACTTCATAGAAATAGCTGTAACTTTTGATAGAAGACTCGGATACACATGTTTATGGCTTTATCTTATAGAACTCAAGGTCTCCGTGCTGGGAAAACAGGTTTTGCAGCTGTTTGAGCTAAGATTTCCAAGTTATTCACATAATGAAAACCTATACTTTGTTTCGGTCGAGTTCCCCATTCAAATGCATGTAACAGTGAGAAACGCACTGTCTTGGCGAAAGAAAGCGTTTTTGTACAACTTCATAGAAATAGCTGTAACTTTTGATAGAAGACTCGGATACACATGTTTATGGCTTTATCTTATAGAACTCAAGGTTCCCGTGCTGGGAAAACAGGTTTTGCAGCTGTTTGAGCTAAGATTTCCAAGTTATTCACATAATGAAAACCTATACTTTGTTTCGGTCGAGATCCCCATTCAAATGCATGTAACAGTGAGAAACGCACTGTCTTGGCGAAAGAAAGCGTTTTTGTACAACTTCATAGAAATAGCTGTAACTTTTGATAGAAGACTCGGATACACATGTTTATGGCTTTATCTTATAGAACTCAAGGTTCCTGTGCTGGGAAAACAGGTTTTGCAGCTGTTTGAGCTAAGATTTCCAAGTTATTCACATAATGAAAACCTATACTTTGTTTCGGTCGAGATCCCCATTCAAATGCATGTAACAGTGAGAAACGCACTGTCTTGGCGAAAGAAAGCGTTTTTGTACAACTTCATAGAAATAGCTGTAACTTTTGATAGAAGACTCGGATACACATGTTTATGGCTTTATCTTATAGAACTCAAGGTCTCCGTGCTGGGAAAACAGGTTTTGCAGCTGTTTGAGCTAAGATTTCCAAGTTATTCACATAATGAAAACCTATACTTTGTTTCGGTCGAGTTCCCCATTCAAATGCATGTAACAGTGAGAAACGCACTGTCTTGGCGAAAGAAAGCGTTTTTGTACAACTTCATAGAAATAGCTGTAACTTTTGATAGAAGACTCGGATACACATGTTTATGGCTTTATCTTATAGAACTCAAGGTTCCCGTGCTGGGAAAACAGGTTTTGCAGCTGTTTGAGCTAAGATTTCCAAGTTATTCACATAATGAAAACCTATACTTTGTTTCGGTCGAGATCCCCATTCAAATGCATGTAACAGTGAGAAACGCACTGTCTTGGCGAAAGAAAGCGTTTTTGTACAACTTCATAGAAATAGCTGTAACTTTTGATAGAAGACTCGGATACACATGTTTATGGCTTTATCTTATAGAACTCAAGGTCTCCGTGCTGGGAAAACAGGTTTTGCAGCTGTTTGAGCTAAGATTTCCAAGTTATTCACATAATGAAAACCTATACTTTGTTTCGGTCGAGTTCCCCATTCAAATGCATGTAACAGTGAGAAACGCACTGTCTTGGCGAAAGAAAGCGTTTTTGTACAACTTCATAGAAATAGCTGTAACTTTTGATAGAAGACTCGGATACACATCTTTATGGCTTTATCTTATAGAACTCAAGGTTCCCGTGCTGGGAAAACAGGTTTTGCAGCTGTTTGAGCTAAGATTTCCAAGTTATTCACATAATGAAAACCTATACTTTGTTTCGGTCGAGTTCCCCATTCAAATGCATGTAACAGTGAGAAACGCACTGTCTTGGCGAAAGAAAGCGTTTTTGTACAACTTCATAGAAATAGCTGTAACTTTTGATAGAAGACTCGGATACACATCTTTATGGCTTTATCTTATAGAACTCAAGGTTCCCGTGCTGGGAAAACAGGTTTTGCAGCTGTTTGAGCTAAGATTTCCAAGTTATTCACATAATGAAAACCTATACTTTGTTTCGGTCGAGTTCCCCATTCAAATGCATGTAACAGTGAGAAACGCACTGTCTTGGCGAAAGAAAGCGTTTTTGTACAACTTCATAGAAATAGCTGTAACTTTTGATAGAAGACTCGGATACACATGTTTATGGCTTTATCTTATAGAACTCAAGGTTCCCGTGCTGGGAAAACAGGTTTTGCAGCTGTTTGAGCTAAGATTTCCAAGTTATTCACATAATGAAAACCTATACTTTGTTTCGGTCGAGTTCCCCATTCAAATGCATGTAACAGTGAGAAACGCACTGTCTTGGCGAAAGAAAGCGTTTTTGTACAACTTCATAGAAATAGCTGTAACTTTTGATAGAAGACTCGGATACACATGTTTATGGCTTTATCTTATAGAACTCAAGGTTCCCGTGCTGGGAAAACAGGTTTTGCAGCTGTTTGAGCTAAGATTTCCAAGTTATTCACATAATGAAAACCTATACTTTGTTTCGGTCGAGATCCCCATTCAAATGCATGTAACAGTGAGAAACGCACTGTCTTGGCGAAAGAAAGCGTTTTTGTACAACTTCATAGAAATAGCTGTAACTTTTGATAGAAGACTCGGATACACATGTTTATGGCTTTATCTTATAGAACTCAAGGTTCCCGTGCTGGGAAAACAGGTTTTGCAGCTGTTTGAGCTAAGATTTCCAAGTTATTCACATAATGAAAACCTATACTTTGTTTCGGTCGAGTTCCCCATTCAAATGCATGTAACAGTGAGAAACGCACTGTCTTGGCGAAAGAAAGCGTTTTTGTACAACTTCATAGAAATAGCTGTAACTTTTGATAGAAGACTCGGATACACATGTTTATGGCTTTATCTTATAGAACTCAAGGTTCCCGTGCTGGGAAAACAGGTTTTGCAGCTGTTTGAGCTAAGATTTCCAAGTTATTCACATAATGAAAACCTATACTTTGTTTCGGTCGAGATCCCCATTCAAATGCATGTAACAGTGAGAAACGCACTGTCTTGGCGAAAGAAAGCGTTTTTGTACAACTTCATAGAAATAGCTGTAACTTTTGATAGAAGACTCGGATACACATGTTTATGGCTTTATCTTATAGAACTCAAGGTTCCCGTGCTGGGAAAACAGGTTTTGCAGCTGTTTGAGCTAAGATTTCCAAGTTATTCACATAATGAAAACCTATACTTTGTTTCGGTCGAGTTCCCCATTCAAATGCATGTAACAGTGAGAAACGCACTGTCTTGGCGAAAGAAAGCGTTTTTGTACAACTTCATAGAAATAGCTGTAACTTTTGATAGAAGACTCGGATACACATGTTTATGGCTTTATCTTATAGAACTCAAGGTTCCCGTGCTGGGAAAACAGGTTTTGCAGCTGTTTGAGCTAAGATTTCCAAGTTATTCACATAATGAAAACCTATACTTTGTTTCGGTCGAGATCCCCATTCAAATGCATGTAACAGTGAGAAACGCACTGTCTTGGCGAAAGAAAGCGTTTTTGTACAACTTCATAGAAATAGCTGTAACTTTTGATAGAAGACTCGGATACACATGTTTATGGCTTTATCTTATAGAACTCAAGGTTCCCGTGCTGGGAAAACAGGTTTTGCAGCTGTTTGAGCTAAGATTTCCAAGTTATTCACATAATGAAAACCTATACTTTGTTTCGGTCGAGATCCCCATTCAAATGCATGTAACAGTGAGAAACGCACTGTCTTGGCGAAAGAAAGCGTTTTTGTACAACTTCATAGAAATAGCTGTAACTTTTGATAGAAGACTCGGATACACATGTTTATGGCTTTATCTTATAGAACTCAAGGTTCCCGTGCTGGGAAAACAGGTTTTGCAGCTGTTTGAGCTAAGATTTCCAAGTTATTCACATAATGAAAACCTATACTTTGTTTCGGTCGAGTTCCCCATTCAAATGCATGTAACAGTGAGAAACGCACTGTCTTGGCGAAAGAAAGCGTTTTTGTACAACTTCATAGAAATAGCTGTAACTTTTGATAGAAGACTCGGATACACATGTTTATGGCTTTATCTTATAGAACTCAAGGTTCCCGTGCTGGGAAAACAGGTTTTGCAGCTGTTTGAGCTAAGATTTCCAAGTTATTCACATAATGAAAACCTATACTTTGTTTCGGTCGAGTTCCCCATTCAAATGCATGTAACAGTGAGAAACGCACTGTCTTGGCGAAAGAAAGCGTTTTTGTACAACTTCATAGAAATAGCTGTAACTTTTGATAGAAGACTCGGATACACATGTTTATGGCTTTATCTTATAGAACTCAAGGTTCCCGTGCTGGGAAAACAGGTTTTGCAGCTGTTTGAGCTAAGATTTCCAAGTTATTCACATAATGAAAACCTATACTTTGTTTCGGTCGAGTTCCCCATTCAAATGCATGTAACAGTGAGAAACGCACTGTCTTGGCGAAAGAAAGCGTTTTTGTACAACTTCATAGAAATAGCTGTAACTTTTGATAGAAGACTCGGATACACATGTTTATGGCTTTATCTTATAGAACTCAAGGTTCCTGTGCTGGGAAAACAGGTTTTGCAGCTGTTTGAGCTAAGATTTCCAAGTTATTCACATAATGAAAACCTATACTTTGTTTCGGTCGAGATCCCCATTCAAATGCATGTAACAGTGAGAAACGCACTGTCTTGGCGAAAGAAAGCGTTTTTGTACAACTTCATAGAAATAGCTGTAACTTTTGATAGAAGACTCGGATACACATGTTTATGGCTTTATCTTATAGAACTCAAGGTTCCCGTGCTGGGAAAACAGGTTTTGCAGCTGTTTGAGCTAAGATTTCCAAGTTATTCACATAATGAAAACTTATACTTTGTTTCGGTCGAGTTCCCCATTCAAATGCATGTAACAGTGAGAAACGCACTGTCTTGGCGAAAGAAAGCGTTTTTGTACAACTTCATAGAAATAGCTGTAACTTTTGATAGAAGACTCGGATACACATGTTTATGGCTTTATCTTATAGAACTCAAGGTCTCCGTGCTGGGAAAACAGGTTTTGCAGCTGTTTGAGCTAAGATTTCCAAGTTATTCACATAATGAAAACCTATACTTTGTTTCGGTCGAGTTCCCCATTCAAATGCATGTAACAGTGAGAAACGCACTGTCTTGGCGAAAGAAAGCGTTTTTGTACAACTTCATAGAAATAGCTGTAACTTTTGATAGAAGACTCGGATACACATGTTTATGGCTTTATCTTATAGAACTCAAGGTTCCCGTGCTGGGAAAACAGGTTTTGCAGCTGTTTGAGCTAAGATTTCCAAGTTATTCACATAATGAAAACCTATACTTTGTTTCGGTCGAGTTCCCCATTCAAATGCATGTAACAGTGAGAAACGCACTGTCTTGGCGAAAGAAAGCGTTTTTGTACAACTTCATAGAAATAGCTGTAACTTTTGATAGAAGACTCGGATACACATGTTTATGGCTTTATCTTATAGAACTCAAGGTTCCCGTGCTGGGAAAACAGGTTTTGCAGCTGTTTGAGCTAAGATTTCCAAGTTATTCACATAATGAAAACCTATACTTTGTTTCGGTCGAGTTCCCCATTCAAATGCATGTAACAGTGAGAAACGCACTGTCTTGGCGAAAGAAAGCGTTTTTGTACAACTTCATAGAAATAGCTGTAACTTTTGATAGAAGACTCGGATACACATGTTTATGGCTTTATCTTATAGAACTCAAGGTTCCCGTGCTGGGAAAACAGGTTTTGCAGCTGTTTGAGCTAAGATTTCCAAGTTATTCACATAATGAAAACCTATACTTTGTTTCGGTCGAGTTCCCCATTCAAATGCATGTAACAGTGAGAAACGCACTGTCTTGGCGAAAGAAAGCGTTTTTGTACAACTTCATAGAAATAGCTGTAACTTTTGATAGAAGACTCGGATACACATGTTTATGGCTTTATCTTATAGAACTCAAGGTTCCTGTGCTGGGAAAACAGGTTTTGCAGCTGTTTGAGCTAAGATTTCCAAGTTATTCACATAATGAAAACCTATACTTTGTTTCGGTCGAGATCCCCATTCAAATGCATGTAACAGTGAGAAACGCACTGTCTTGGCGAAAGAAAGCGTTTTTGTACAACTTCATAGAAATAGCTGTAACTTTTGATAGAAGACTCGGATACACATGTTTATGGCTTTATCTTATAGAACTCAAGGTTCCCGTGCTGGGAAAACAGGTTTTGCAGCTGTTTGAGCTAAGATTTCCAAGTTATTCACATAATGAAAACTTATACTTTGTTTCGGTCGAGTTCCCCATTCAAATGCATGTAACAGTGAGAAACGCACTGTCTTGGCGAAAGAAAGCGTTTTTGTACAACTTCATAGAAATAGCTGTAACTTTTGATAGAAGACTCGGATACACATGTTTATGGCTTTATCTTATAGAACTCAAGGTCTCCGTGCTGGGAAAACAGGTTTTGCAGCTGTTTGAGCTAAGATTTCCAAGTTATTCACATAATGAAAACCTATACTTTGTTTCGGTCGAGTTCCCCATTCAAATGCATGTAACAGTGAGAAACGCACTGTCTTGGCGAAAGAAAGCGTTTTTGTACAACTTCATAGAAATAGCTGTAACTTTTGATAGAAGACTCGGATACACATGTTTATGGCTTTATCTTATAGAACTCAAGGTTCCCGTGCTGGGAAAACAGGTTTTGCAGCTGTTTGAGCTAAGATTTCCAAGTTATTCACATAATGAAAACCTATACTTTGTTTCGGTCGAGATCCCCATTCAAATGCATGTAACAGTGAGAAACGCACTGTCTTGGCGAAAGAAAGCGTTTTTGTACAACTTCATAGAAATAGCTGTAACTTTTGATAGAAGACTCGGATACACATGTTTATGGCTTTATCTTATAGAACTCAAGGTCTCCGTGCTGGGAAAACAGGTTTTGCAGCTGTTTGAGCTAAGATTTCCAAGTTATTCACATAATGAAAACCTATACTTTGTTTCGGTCGAGTTCCCCATTCAAATGCATGTAACAGTGAGAAACGCACTGTCTTGGCGAAAGAAAGCGTTTTTGTACAACTTCATAGAAATAGCTGTAACTTTTGATAGAAGACTCGGATACACATCTTTATGGCTTTATCTTATAGAACTCAAGGTTCCCGTGCTGGGAAAACAGGTTTTGCAGCTGTTTGAGCTAAGATTTCCAAGTTATTCACATAATGAAAACCTATACTTTGTTTCGGTCGAGATCCCCATTCAAATGCATGTAACAGTGAGAAACGCACTGTCTTGGCGAAAGAAAGCGTTTTTGTACAACTTCATAGAAATAGCTGTAACTTTTGATAGAAGACTCGGATACACATGTTTATGGCTTTATCTTATAGAACTCAAGGTTCCCGTGCTGGGAAAACAGGTTTTGCAGCTGTTTGAGCTAAGATTTCCAAGTTATTCACATAATGAAAACCTATACTTTGTTTCGGTCGAGATCCCCATTCAAATGCATGTAACAGTGAGAAACGCACTGTCTTGGCGAAAGAAAGCGTTTTTGTACAACTTCATAGAAATAGCTGTAACTTTTGATAGAAGACTCGGATACACATGTTTATGGCTTTATCTTATAGAACTCAAGGTTCCCGTGCTGGGAAAACAGGTTTTGCAGCTGTTTGAGCTAAGATTTCCAAGTTATTCACATAATGAAAACTTATACTTTGTTTCGGTCGAGTTCCCCATTCAAATGCATGTAACAGTGAGAAACGCACTGTCTTGGCGAAAGAAAGCGTTTTTGTACAACTTCATAGAAATAGCTGTAACTTTTGATAGAAGACTCGGATACACATGTTTATGGCTTTATCTTATAGAACTCAAGGTTCCCGTGCTGGGAAAACAGGTTTTGCAGCTGTTTGAGCTAAGATTTCCAAGTTATTCACATAATGAAAACCTATACTTTGTTTCGGTCGAGATCCCCATTCAAATGCATGTAACAGTGAGAAACGCACTGTCTTGGCGAAAGAAAGCGTTTTTGTACAACTTCATAGAAATAGCTGTAACTTTTGATAGAAGACTCGGATACACATGTTTATGGCTTTATCTTATAGAACTCAAGGTTCCCGTGCTGGGAAAACAGGTTTTGCAGCTGTTTGAGCTAAGATTTCCAAGTTATTCACATAATGAAAACCTATACTTTGTTTCGGTCGAGATCCCCATTCAAATGCATGTAACAGTGAGAAACGCACTGTCTTGGCGAAAGAAAGCGTTTTTGTACAACTTCATAGAAATAGCTGTAACTTTTGATAGAAGACTCGGATACACATGTTTATGGCTTTATCTTATAGAACTCAAGGTTCCCGTGCTGGGAAAACAGGTTTTGCAGCTGTTTGAGCTAAGATTTCCAAGTTATTCACATAATGAAAACCTATACTTTGTTTCGGTCGAGATCCCCATTCAAATGCATGTAACAGTGAGAAACGCACTGTCTTGGCGAAAGAAAGCGTTTTTGTACAACTTCATAGAAATAGCTGTAACTTTTGATAGAAGACTCGGATACACATGTTTATGGCTTTATCTTATAGAACTCAAGGTTCCCGTGCTGGGAAAACAGGTTTTGCAGCTGTTTGAGCTAAGATTTCCAAGTTATTCACATAATGAAAACTTATACTTTGTTTCGGTCGAGTTCCCCATTCAAATGCATGTAACAGTGAGAAACGCACTGTCTTGGCGAAAGAAAGCGTTTTTGTACAACTTCATAGAAATAGCTGTAACTTTTGATAGAAGACTCGGATACACATGTTTATGGCTTTATCTTATAGAACTCAAGGTTCCCGTGCTGGGAAAACAGGTTTTGCAGCTGTTTGAGCTAAGATTTCCAAGTTATTCACATAATGAAAACCTATACTTTGTTTCGGTCGAGATCCCCATTCAAATGCATGTAACAGTGAGAAACGCACTGTCTTGGCGAAAGAAAGCGTTTTTGTACAACTTCATAGAAATAGCTGTAACTTTTGATAGAAGACTCGGATACACATGTTTATGGCTTTATCTTATAGAACTCAAGGTTCCCGTGCTGGGAAAACAGGTTTTGCAGCTGTTTGAGCTAAGATTTCCAAGTTATTCACATAATGAAAACCTATACTTTGTTTCGGTCGAGTTCCCCATTCAAATGCATGTAACAGTGAGAAACGCACTGTCTTGGCGAAAGAAAGCGTTTTTGTACAACTTCATAGAAATAGCTGTAACTTTTGATAGAAGACTCGGATACACATGTTTATGGCTTTATCTTATAGAACTCAAGGTCTCCGTGCTGGGAAAACAGGTTTTGCAGCTGTTTGAGCTAAGATTTCCAAGTTATTCACATAATGAAAACCTATATTTTGTTTCGGTCGAGTTCCCCATTCAAATGCATGTAACAGTGAGAAACGCACTGTCTTGGCGAAAGAAAGCGTTTTTGTACAACTTCATAGAAATAGCTGTAACTTTTGATAGAAGACTCGGATACACATCTTTATGGCTTTATCTTATAGAACTCAAGGTTCCCGTGCTGGGAAAACAGGTTTTGCAGCTGTTTGAGCTAAGATTTCCAAGTTATTCACATAATGAAAACCTATACTTTGTTTCGGTCGAGATCCCCATTCAAATGCATGTAACAGTGAGAAACGCACTGTCTTGGCGAAAGAAAGCGTTTTTGTACAACTTCATAGAAATAGCTGTAACTTTTGATAGAAGACTCGGATACACATGTTTATGGCTTTATCTTATAGAACTCAAGGTTCCCGTGCTGGGAAAACAGGTTTTGCAGCTGTTTGAGCTAAGATTTCCAAGTTATTCACATAATGAAAACCTATACTTTGTTTCGGTCGAGTTCCCCATTCAAATGCATGTAACAGTGAGAAACGCACTGTCTTGGCGAAAGAAAGCGTTTTTGTACAACTTCATAGAAATAGCTGTAACTTTTGATAGAAGACTCGGATACACATGTTTATGGCTTTATCTTATAGAACTCAAGGTCTCCGTGCTGGGAAAACAGGTTTTGCAGCTGTTTGAGCTAAGATTTCCAAGTTATTCACATAATGAAAACCTATACTTTGTTTCGGTCGAGTTCCCCATTCAAATGCATGTAACAGTGAGAAACGCACTGTCTTGGCGAAAGAAAGCGTTTTTGTACAACTTCATAGAAATAGCTGTAACTTTTGATAGAAGACTCGGATACACATCTTTATGGCTTTATCTTATAGAACTCAAGGTTCCCGTGCTGGGAAAACAGGTTTTGCAGCTGTTTGAGCTAAGATTTCCAAGTTATTCACATAATGAAAACCTATACTTTGTTTCGGTCGAGATCCCCATTCAAATGCATGTAACAGTGAGAAACGCACTGTCTTGGCGAAAGAAAGCGTTTTTGTACAACTTCATAGAAATAGCTGTAACTTTTGATAGAAGACTCGGATACACATCTTTATGGCTTTATCTTATAGAACTCAAGGTCTCCGTGCTGGGAAAACAGGTTTTGCAGCTGTTTGAGCTAAGATTTCCAAGTTATTCACATAATGAAAACCTATACTTTGTTTCGGTCGAGTTCCCCATTCAAATGCATGTAACAGTGAGAAACGCACTGTCTTGGCGAAAGAAAGCGTTTTTGTACAACTTCATAGAAATAGCTGTAACTTTTGATAGAAGACTCGGATACACATCTTTATGGCTTTATCTTATAGAACTCAAGGTTCCCGTGCTGGGAAAACAGGTTTTGCAGCTGTTTGAGCTAAGATTTCCAAGTTATTCACATAATGAAAACCTATACTTTGTTTCGGTCGAGTTCCCCATTCAAATGCATGTAACAGTGAGAAACGCACTGTCTTGGCGAAAGAAAGCGTTTTTGTACAACTTCATAGAAATAGCTGTAACTTTTGATAGAAGACTCGGATACACATCTTTATGGCTTTATCTTATAGAACTCAAGGTTCCCGTGCTGGGAAAACAGGTTTTGCAGCTGTTTGAGCTAAGATTTCCAAGTTATTCACATAATGAAAACCTATACTTTGTTTCGGTCGAGTTCCCCATTCAAATGCATGTAACAGTGAGAAACGCACTGTCTTGGCGAAAGAAAGCGTTTTTGTACAACTTCATAGAAATAGCTGTAACTTTTGATAGAAGACTCGGATACACATGTTTATGGCTTTATCTTATAGAACTCAAGGTTCCCGTGCTGGGAAAACAGGTTTTGCAGCTGTTTGAGCTAAGATTTCCAAGTTATTCACATAATGAAAACCTATACTTTGTTTCGGTCGAGATCCCCATTCAAATGCATGTAACAGTGAGAAACGCACTGTCTTGGCGAAAGAAAGCGTTTTTGTACAACTTCATAGAAATAGCTGTAACTTTTGATAGAAGACTCGGATACACATGTTTATGGCTTTATCTTATAGAACTCAAGGTTCCCGTGCTGGGAAAACAGGTTTTGCAGCTGTTTGAGCTAAGATTTCCAAGTTATTCACATAATGAAAACCTATACTTTGTTTCGGTCGAGTTCCCCATTCAAATGCATGTAACAGTGAGAAACGCACTGTCTTGGTGAAAGAAAGCGTTTTTGTACAACTTCATAGAAATAGCTGTAACTTTTGATAGAAGACTCGGATACACATGTTTATGGCTTTATCTTATAGAACTCAAGGTTCCCGTGCTGGGAAAACAGGTTTTGCAGCTGTTTGAGCTAAGATTTCCAAGTTATTCACATAATGAAAACCTATACTTTGTTTCGGTCGAGTTCCCCATTCAAATGCATGTAACAGTGAGAAACGCACTGTCTTGGCGAAAGAAAGCGTTTTTGTACAACTTCATAGAAATAGCTGTAACTTTTGATAGAAGACTCGGATACACATGTTTATGGCTTTATCTTATAGAACTCAAGGTTCCCGTGCTGGGAAAACAGGTTTTGCAGCTGTTTGAGCTAAGATTTCCAAGTTATTCACATAATGAAAACCTATACTTTGTTTCGGTCGAGTTCCCCATTCAAATGCATGTAACAGTGAGAAACGCACTGTCTTGGCGAAAGAAAGCGTTTTTGTACAACTTCATAGAAATAGCTGTAACTTTTGATAGAAGACTCGGATACACATGTTTATGGCTTTATCTTATAGAACTCAAGGTTCCCGTGCTGGGAAAACAGGTTTTGCAGCTGTTTGAGCTAAGATTTCCAAGTTATTCACATAATGAAAACCTATACTTTGTTTCGGTCGAGATCCCCATTCAAATGCATGTAACAGTGAGAAACGCACTGTCTTGGCGAAAGAAAGCGTTTTTGTACAACTTCATAGAAATAGCTGTAACTTTTGATAGAAGACTCGGATACACATGTTTATGGCTTTATCTTATAGAACTCAAGGTTCCCGTGCTGGGAAAACAGGTTTTGCAGCTGTTTGAGCTAAGATTTCCAAGTTATTCACATAATGAAAACTTATACTTTGTTTCGGTCGAGTTCCCCATTCAAATGCATGTAACAGTGAGAAACGCACTGTCTTGGCGAAAGAAAGCGTTTTTGTACAACTTCATAGAAATAGCTGTAACTTTTGATAGAAGACTCGGATACACATGTTTATGGCTTTATCTTATAGAACTCAAGGTCTCCGTGCTGGGAAAACAGGTTTTGCAGCTGTTTGAGCTAAGATTTCCAAGTTATTCACATAATGAAAACCTATATTTTGTTTCGGTCGAGTTCCCCATTCAAATGCATGTAACAGTGAGAAACGCACTGTCTTGGCGAAAGAAAGCGTTTTTGTACAACTTCATAGAAATAGCTGTAACTTTTGATAGAAGACTCGGATACACATGTTTATGGCTTTATCTTATAGAACTCAAGGTTCCCGTGCTGGGAAAACAGGTTTTGCAGCTGTTTGAGCTAAGATTTCCAAGTTATTCACATAATGAAAACCTATACTTTGTTTCGGTCGAGATCCCCATTCAAATGCATGTAACAGTGAGAAACGCACTGTCTTGGCGAAAGAAAGCGTTTTTGTACAACTTCATAGAAATAGCTGTAACTTTTGATAGAAGACTCGGATACACATGTTTATGGCTTTATCTTATAGAACTCAAGGTTCCCGTGCTGGGAAAACAGGTTTTGCAGCTGTTTGAGCTAAGATTTCCAAGTTATTCACATAATGAAAACTTATACTTTGTTTCGGTCGAGTTCCCCATTCAAATGCATGTAACAGTGAGAAACGCACTGTCTTGGCGAAAGAAAGCGTTTTTGTACAACTTCATAGAAATAGCTGTAACTTTTGATAGAAGACTCGGATACACATGTTTATGGCTTTATCTTATAGAACTCAAGGTCTCCGTGCTGGGAAAACAGGTTTTGCAGCTGTTTGAGCTAAGATTTCCAAGTTATTCACATAATGAAAACCTATACTTTGTTTCGGTCGAGTTCCCCATTCAAATGCATGTAACAGTGAGAAACGCACTGTCTTGGCGAAAGAAAGCGTTTTTGTACAACTTCATAGAAATAGCTGTAACTTTTGATAGAAGACTCGGATACACATCTTTATGGCTTTATCTTATAGAACTCAAGGTTCCCGTGCTGGGAAAACAGGTTTTGCAGCTGTTTGAGCTAAGATTTCCAAGTTATTCACATAATGAAAACCTATACTTTGTTTCGGTCGAGATCCCCATTCAAATGCATGTAACAGTGAGAAACGCACTGTCTTGGCGAAAGAAAGCGTTTTTGTACAACTTCATAGAAATAGCTGTAACTTTTGATAGAAGACTCGGATACACATCTTTATGGCTTTATCTTATAGAACTCAAGGTCTCCGTGCTGGGAAAACAGGTTTTGCAGCTGTTTGAGCTAAGATTTCCAAGTTATTCACATAATGAAAACCTATACTTTGTTTCGGTCGAGTTCCCCATTCAAATGCATGTAACAGTGAGAAACGCACTGTCTTGGCGAAAGAAAGCGTTTTTGTACAACTTCATAGAAATAGCTGTAACTTTTGATAGAAGACTCGGATACACATCTTTATGGCTTTATCTTATAGAACTCAAGGTTCCCGTGCTGGGAAAACAGGTTTTGCAGCTGTTTGAGCTAAGATTTCCAAGTTATTCACATAATGAAAACCTATACTTTGTTTCGGTCGAGTTCCCCATTCAAATGCATGTAACAGTGAGAAACGCACTGTCTTGGCGAAAGAAAGCGTTTTTGTACAACTTCATAGAAATAGCTGTAACTTTTGATAGAAGACTCGGATACACATCTTTATGGCTTTATCTTATAGAACTCAAGGTTCCCGTGCTGGGAAAACAGGTTTTGCAGCTGTTTGAGCTAAGATTTCCAAGTTATTCACATAATGAAAACCTATACTTTGTTTCGGTCGAGTTCCCCATTCAAATGCATGTAACAGTGAGAAACGCACTGTCTTGGCGAAAGAAAGCGTTTTTGTACAACTTCATAGAAATAGCTGTAACTTTTGATAGAAGACTCGGATACACATGTTTATGGCTTTATCTTATAGAACTCAAGGTTCCCGTGCTGGGAAAACAGGTTAACCTATACTTTGTTTCGGTCGAGATCCCCATTCAAATGCATGTAACAGTGAGAAACGCACTGTCTTGGCGAAAGAAAGCGTTTTTGTACAACTTCATAGAAATAGCTGTAACTTTTGATAGAAGACTCGGATACACATGTTTATGGCTTTATCTTATAGAACTCAAGGTTCCCGTGCTGGGAAAACAGGTTTTGCAGCTGTTTGAGCTAAGATTTCCAAGTTATTCACATAATGAAAACCTATACTTTGTTTCGGTCGAGTTCCCCATTCAAATGCATGTAACAGTGAGAAACGCACTGTCTTGGTGAAAGAAAGCGTTTTTGTACAACTTCATAGAAATAGCTGTAACTTTTGATAGAAGACTCGGATACACATGTTTATGGCTTTATCTTATAGAACTCAAGGTTCCCGTGCTGGGAAAACAGGTTTTGCAGCTGTTTGAGCTAAGATTTCCAAGTTATTCACATAATGAAAACCTATACTTTGTTTCGGTCGAGTTCCCCATTCAAATGCATGTAACAGTGAGAAACGCACTGTCTTGGCGAAAGAAAGCGTTTTTGTACAACTTCATAGAAATAGCTGTAACTTTTGATAGAAGACTCGGATACACATGTTTATGGCTTTATCTTATAGAACTCAAGGTTCCCGTGCTGGGAAAACAGGTTTTGCAGCTGTTTGAGCTAAGATTTCCAAGTTATTCACATAATGAAAACCTATACTTTGTTTCGGTCGAGTTCCCCATTCAAATGCATGTAACAGTGAGAAACGCACTGTCTTGGCGAAAGAAAGCGTTTTTGTACAACTTCATAGAAATAGCTGTAACTTTTGATAGAAGACTCGGATACACATCTTTATGGCTTTATCTTATAGAACTCAAGGTTCCCGTGCTGGGAAAACAGGTTTTGCAGCTGTTTGAGCTAAGATTTCCAAGTTATTCACATAATGAAAACCTATACTTTGTTTCGGTCGAGTTCCCCATTCAAATGCATGTAACAGTGAGAAACGCACTGTCTTGGCGAAAGAAAGCGTTTTTGTACAACTTCATAGAAATAGCTGTAACTTTTGATAGAAGACTCGGATACACATGTTTATGGCTTTATCTTATAGAACTCAAGGTTCCCGTGCTGGGAAAACAGGTTTTGCAGCTGTTTGAGCTAAGATTTCCAAGTTATTCACATAATGAAAACCTATACTTTGTTTCGGTCGAGTTCCCCATTCAAATGCATGTAACAGTGAGAAACGCACTGTCTTGGCGAAAGAAAGCGTTTTTGTACAACTTCATAGAAATAGCTGTAACTTTTGATAGAAGACTCGGATACACATGTTTATGGCTTTATCTTATAGAACTCAAGGTTCCCGTGCTGGGAAAACAGGTTTTGCAGCTGTTTGAGCTAAGATTTCCAAGTTATTCACATAATGAAAACCTATACTTTGTTTCGGTCGAGTTCCCCATTCAAATGCATGTAACAGTGAGAAACGCACTGTCTTGGCGAAAGAAAGCGTTTTTGTACAACTTCATAGAAATAGCTGTAACTTTTGATAGAAGACTCGGATACACATCTTTATGGCTTTATCTTATAGAACTCAAGGTTCCCGTGCTGGGAAAACAGGTTTTGCAGCTGTTTGAGCTAAGATTTCCAAGTTATTCACATAATGAAAACCTATACTTTGTTTCGGTCGAGTTCCCCATTCAAATGCATGTAACAGTGAGAAACGCACTGTCTTGGCGAAAGAAAGCGTTTTTGTACAACTTCATAGAAATAGCTGTAACTTTTGATAGAAGACTCGGATACACATGTTTATGGCTTTATCTTATAGAACTCAAGGTTCCCGTGCTGGGAAAACAGGTTTTGCAGCTGTTTGAGCTAAGATTTCCAAGTTATTCACATAATGAAAACCTATACTTTGTTTCGGTCGAGATCCCCATTCAAATGCATGTAACAGTGAGAAACGCACTGTCTTGGCGAAAGAAAGCGTTTTTGTACAACTTCATAGAAATAGCTGTAACTTTTGATAGAAGACTCGGATACACATGTTTATGGCTTTATCTTATAGAACTCAAGGTTCCCGTGCTGGGAAAACAGGTTTTGCAGCTGTTTGAGCTAAGATTTCCAAGTTATTCACATAATGAAAACCTATACTTTGTTTCGGTCGAGATCCCCATTCAAATGCATGTAACAGTGAGAAACGCACTGTCTTGGCGAAAGAAAGCGTTTTTGTACAACTTCATAGAAATAGCTGTAACTTTTGATAGAAGACTCGGATACACATGTTTATGGCTTTATCTTATAGAACTCAAGGTTCCCGTGCTGGGAAAACAGGTTTTGCAGCTGTTTGAGCTAAGATTTCCAAGTTATTCACATAATGAAAACCTATACTTTGTTTCGGTCGAGTTCCCCATTCAAATGCATGTAACAGTGAGAAACGCACTGTCTTGGCGAAAGAAAGCGTTTTTGTACAACTTCATAGAAATAGCTGTAACTTTTGATAGAAGACTCGGATACACATGTTTATGGCTTTATCTTATAGAACTCAAGGTTCCCGTGCTGGGAAAACAGGTTAACCTATACTTTGTTTCGGTCGAGATCCCCATTCAAATGCATGTAACAGTGAGAAACGCACTGTCTTGGCGAAAGAAAGCGTTTTTGTACAACTTCATAGAAATAGCTGTAACTTTTGATAGAAGACTCGGATACACATGTTTATGGCTTTATCTTATAGAACTCAAGGTTCCCGTGCTGGGAAAACAGGTTTTGCAGCTGTTTGAGCTAAGATTTCCAAGTTATTCACATAATGAAAACCTATACTTTGTTTCGGTCGAGTTCCCCATTCAAATGCATGTAACAGTGAGAAACGCACTGTCTTGGCGAAAGAAAGCGTTTTTGTACAACTTCATAGAAATAGCTGTAACTTTTGATAGAAGACTCGGATACACATGTTTATGGCTTTATCTTATAGAACTCAAGGTTCCCGTGCTGGGAAAACAGGTTTTGCAGCTGTTTGAGCTAAGATTTCCAAGTTATTCACATAATGAAAACCTATACTTTGTTTCGGTCGAGTTCCCCATTCAAATGCATGTAACAGTGAGAAACGCACTGTCTTGGCGAAAGAAAGCGTTTTTGTACAACTTCATAGAAATAGCTGTAACTTTTGATAGAAGACTCGGATACACATGTTTATGGCTTTATCTTATAGAACTCAAGGTTCCCGTGCTGGGAAAACAGGTTTTGCAGCTGTTTGAGCTAAGATTTCCAAGTTATTCACATAATGAAAACCTATACTTTGTTTCGGTCGAGTTCCCCATTCAAATGCATGTAACAGTGAGAAACGCACTGTCTTGGCGAAAGAAAGCGTTTTTGTACAACTTCATAGAAATAGCTGTAACTTTTGATAGAAGACTCGGATACACATCTTTATGGCTTTATCTTATAGAACTCAAGGTTCCCGTGCTGGGAAAACAGGTTTTGCAGCTGTTTGAGCTAAGATTTCCAAGTTATTCACATAATGAAAACCTATACTTTGTTTCGGTCGAGTTCCCCATTCAAATGCATGTAACAGTGAGAAACGCACTGTCTTGGCGAAAGAAAGCGTTTTTGTACAACTTCATAGAAATAGCTGTAACTTTTGATAGAAGACTCGGATACACATGTTTATGGCTTTATCTTATAGAACTCAAGGTTCCCGTGCTGGGAAAACAGGTTTTGCAGCTGTTTGAGCTAAGATTTCCAAGTTATTCACATAATGAAAACCTATACTTTGTTTCGGTCGAGTTCCCCATTCAAATGCATGTAACAGTGAGAAACGCACTGTCTTGGCGAAAGAAAGCGTTTTTGTACAACTTCATAGAAATAGCTGTAACTTTTGATAGAAGACTCGGATACACATGTTTATGGCTTTATCTTATAGAACTCAAGGTTCCCGTGCTGGGAAAACAGGTTTTGCAGCTGTTTGAGCTAAGATTTCCAAGTTATTCACATAATGAAAACCTATACTTTGTTTCGGTCGAGTTCCCCATTCAAATGCATGTAACAGTGAGAAACGCACTGTCTTGGCGAAAGAAAGCGTTTTTGTACAACTTCATAGAAATAGCTGTAACTTTTGATAGAAGACTCGGATACACATGTTTATGGCTTTATCTTATAGAACTCAAGGTTCCCGTGCTGGGAAAACAGGTTTTGCAGCTGTTTGAGCTAAGATTTCCAAGTTATTCACATAATGAAAACCTATACTTTGTTTCGGTCGAGTTCCCCATTCAAATGCATGTAACAGTGAGAAACGCACTGTCTTGGCGAAAGAAAGCGTTTTTGTACAACTTCATAGAAATAGCTGTAACTTTTGATAGAAGACTCGGATACACATGTTTATGGCTTTATCTTATAGAACTCAAGGTTCCCGTGCTGGGAAAACAGGTTTTGCAGCTGTTTGAGCTAAGATTTCCAAGTTATTCACATAATGAAAACCTATACTTTGTTTCGGTCGAGATCCCCATTCAAATGCATGTAACAGTGAGAAACGCACTGTCTTGGCGAAAGAAAGCGTTTTTGTACAACTTCATAGAAATAGCTGTAACTTTTGATAGAAGACTCGGATACACATGTTTATGGCTTTATCTTATAGAACTCAAGGTTCCCGTGCTGGGAAAACAGGTTTTGCAGCTGTTTGAGCTAAGATTTCCAAGTTATTCACATAATGAAAACCTATACTTTGTTTCGGTCGAGATCCCCATTCAAATGCATGTAACAGTGAGAAACGCACTGTCTTGGCGAAAGAAAGCGTTTTTGTACAACTTCATAGAAATAGCTGTAACTTTTGATAGAAGACTCGGATACACATGTTTATGGCTTTATCTTATAGAACTCAAGGTTCCCGTGCTGGGAAAACAGGTTTTGCAGCTGTTTGAGCTAAGATTTCCAAGTTATTCACATAATGAAAACCTATACTTTGTTTCGGTCGAGTTCCCCATTCAAATGCATGTAACAGTGAGAAACGCACTGTCTTGGCGAAAGAAAGCGTTTTTGTACAACTTCATAGAAATAGCTGTAACTTTTGATAGAAGACTCGGATACACATGTTTATGGCTTTATCTTATAGAACTCAAGGTTCCCGTGCTGGGAAAACAGGTTTTGCAGCTGTTTGAGCTAAGATTTCCAAGTTATTCACATAATGAAAACCTATACTTTGTTTCGGTCGAGTTCCCCATTCAAATGCATGTAACAGTGAGAAACGCACTGTCTTGGCGAAAGAAAGCGTTTTTGTACAACTTCATAGAAATAGCTGTAACTTTTGATAGAAGACTCGGATACACATGTTTATGGCTTTATCTTATAGAACTCAAGGTTCCCGTGCTGGGAAAACAGGTTTTGCAGCTGTTTGAGCTAAGATTTCCAAGTTATTCACATAATGAAAACCTATACTTTGTTTCGGTCGAGATCCCCATTCAAATGCATGTAACAGTGAGAAACGCACTGTCTTGGCGAAAGAAAGCGTTTTTGTACAACTTCATAGAAATAGCTGTAACTTTTGATAGAAGACTCGGATACACATGTTTATGGCTTTATCTTATAGAACTCAAGGTTCCCGTGCTGGGAAAACAGGTTTTGCAGCTGTTTGAGCTAAGATTTCCAAGTTATTCACATAATGAAAACTTATACTTTGTTTCGGTCGAGTTCCCCATTCAAATGCATGTAACAGTGAGAAACGCACTGTCTTGGCGAAAGAAAGCGTTTTTGTACAACTTCATAGAAATAGCTGTAACTTTTGATAGAAGACTCGGATACACATGTTTATGGCTTTATCTTATAGAACTCAAGGTCTCCGTGCTGGGAAAACAGGTTTTGCAGCTGTTTGAGCTAAGATTTCCAAGTTATTCACATAATGAAAACCTATACTTTGTTTCGGTCGAGTTCCCCATTCAAATGCATGTAACAGTGAGAAACGCACTGTCTTGGCGAAAGAAAGCGTTTTTGTACAACTTCATAGAAATAGCTGTAACTTTTGATAGAAGACTCGGATACACATCTTTATGGCTTTATCTTATAGAACTCAAGGTTCCCGTGCTGGGAAAACAGGTTTTGCAGCTGTTTGAGCTAAGATTTCCAAGTTATTCACATAATGAAAACCTATACTTTGTTTCGGTCGAGTTCCCCATCCAAATGCATGTAACAGTGAGAAACGCACTGTCTTGGCGAAAGAAAGCGTTTTTGTACAACTTCATAGAAATAGCTGTAACTTTTGATAGAAGACTCGGATACACATCTTTATGGCTTTATCTTATAGAACTCAAGGTTCCCGTGCTGGGAAAACAGGTTTTGCAGCTGTTTGAGCTAAGATTTCCAAGTTATTCACATAATGAAAACCTATACTTTGTTTCGGTCGAGTTCCCCATTCAAATGCATGTAACAGTGAGAAACGCACTGTCTTGGCGAAAGAAAGCGTTTTTGTACAACTTCATAGAAATAGCTGTAACTTTTGATAGAAGACTCGGATACACATGTTTATGGCTTTATCTTATAGAACTCAAGGTTCCCGTGCTGGGAAAACAGGTTTTGCAGCTGTTTGAGCTAAGATTTCCAAGTTATTCACATAATGAAAACCTATACTTTGTTTCGGTCGAGATCCCCATTCAAATGCATGTAACAGTGAGAAACGCACTGTCTTGGCGAAAGAAAGCGTTTTTGTACAACTTCATAGAAATAGCTGTAACTTTTGATAGAAGACTCGGATACACATGTTTATGGCTTTATCTTATAGAACTCAAGGTTCCCGTGCTGGGAAAACAGGTTTTGCAGCTGTTTGAGCTAAGATTTCCAAGTTATTCACATAATGAAAACTTATACTTTGTTTCGGTCGAGTTCCCCATTCAAATGCATGTAACAGTGAGAAACGCACTGTCTTGGCGAAAGAAAGCGTTTTTGTACAACTTCATAGAAATAGCTGTAACTTTTGATAGAAGACTCGGATACACATGTTTATGGCTTTATCTTATAGAACTCAAGGTTCCCGTGCTGGGAAAACAGGTTTTGCAGCTGTTTGAGCTAAGATTTCCAAGTTATTCACATAATGAAAACCTATACTTTGTTTCGGTCGAGATCCCCATTCAAATGCATGTAACAGTGAGAAACGCACTGTCTTGGCGAAAGAAAGCGTTTTTGTACAACTTCATAGAAATAGCTGTAACTTTTGATAGAAGACTCGGATACACATGTTTATGGCTTTATCTTATAGAACTCAAGGTTCCCGTGCTGGGAAAACAGGTTTTGCAGCTGTTTGAGCTAAGATTTCCAAGTTATTCACATAATGAAAACTTATACTTTGTTTCGGTCGAGTTCCCCATTCAAATGCATGTAACAGTGAGAAACGCACTGTCTTGGCGAAAGAAAGCGTTTTTGTACAACTTCATAGAAATAGCTGTAACTTTTGATAGAAGACTCGGATACACATGTTTATGGCTTTATCTTATAGAACTCAAGGTCTCCGTGCTGGGAAAACAGGTTTTGCAGCTGTTTGAGCTAAGATTTCCAAGTTATTCACATAATGAAAACCTATATTTTGTTTCGGTCGAGTTCCCCATTCAAATGCATGTAACAGTGAGAAACGCACTGTCTTGGCGAAAGAAAGCGTTTTTGTACAACTTCATAGAAATAGCTGTAACTTTTGATAGAAGACTCGGATACACATCTTTATGGCTTTATCTTATAGAACTCAAGGTTCCCGTGCTGGGAAAACAGGTTTTGCAGCTGTTTGAGCTAAGATTTCCAAGTTATTCACATAATGAAAACCTATACTTTGTTTCGGTCGAGATCCCCATTCAAATGCATGTAACAGTGAGAAACGCACTGTCTTGGCGAAAGAAAGCGTTTTTGTACAACTTCATAGAAATAGCTGTAACTTTTGATAGAAGACTCGGATACACATCTTTATGGCTTTATCTTATAGAACTCAAGGTCTCCGTGCTGGGAAAACAGGTTTTGCAGCTGTTTGAGCTAAGATTTCCAAGTTATTCACATAATGAAAACCTATACTTTGTTTCGGTCGAGTTCCCCATTCAAATGCATGTAACAGTGAGAAACGCACTGTCTTGGCGAAAGAAAGCGTTTTTGTACAACTTCATAGAAATAGCTGTAACTTTTGATAGAAGACTCGGATACACATCTTTATGGCTTTATCTTATAGAACTCAAGGTTCCCGTGCTGGGAAAACAGGTTTTGCAGCTGTTTGAGCTAAGATTTCCAAGTTATTCACATAATGAAAACCTATACTTTGTTTCGGTCGAGTTCCCCATTCAAATGCATGTAACAGTGAGAAACGCACTGTCTTGGCGAAAGAAAGCGTTTTTGTACAACTTCATAGAAATAGCTGTAACTTTTGATAGAAGACTCGGATACACATCTTTATGGCTTTATCTTATAGAACTCAAGGTTCCCGTGCTGGGAAAACAGGTTTTGCAGCTGTTTGAGCTAAGATTTCCAAGTTATTCACATAATGAAAACCTATACTTTGTTTCGGTCGAGTTCCCCATTCAAATGCATGTAACAGTGAGAAACGCACTGTCTTGGCGAAAGAAAGCGTTTTTGTACAACTTCATAGAAATAGCTGTAACTTTTGATAGAAGACTCGGATACACATGTTTATGGCTTTATCTTATAGAACTCAAGGTTCCCGTGCTGGGAAAACAGGTTTTGCAGCTGTTTGAGCTAAGATTTCCAAGTTATTCACATAATGAAAACCTATACTTTGTTTCGGTCGAGATCCCCATTCAAATGCATGTAACAGTGAGAAACGCACTGTCTTGGCGAAAGAAAGCGTTTTTGTACAACTTCATAGAAATAGCTGTAACTTTTGATAGAAGACTCGGATACACATCTTTATGGCTTTATCTTATAGAACTCAAGGTTCCCGTGCTGGGAAAACAGGTTTTGCAGCTGTTTGAGCTAAGATTTCCAAGTTATTCACATAATGAAAACCTATACTTTGTTTCGGTCGAGTTCCCCATTCAAATGCATGTAACAGTGAGAAACGCACTGTCTTGGTGAAAGAAAGCGTTTTTGTACAACTTCATAGAAATAGCTGTAACTTTTGATAGAAGACTCGGATACACATCTTTATGGCTTTATCTTATAGAACTCAAGGTTCCCGTGCTGGGAAAACAGGTTTTGCAGCTGTTTGAGCTAAGATTTCCAAGTTATTCACATAATGAAAACCTATACTTTGTTTCGGTCGAGTTCCCCATTCAAATGCATGTAACAGTGAGAAACGCACTGTCTTGGCGAAAGAAAGCGTTTTTGTACAACTTCATAGAAATAGCTGTAACTTTTGATAGAAGACTCGGATACACATCTTTATGGCTTTATCTTATAGAACTCAAGGTTCCCGTGCTGGGAAAACAGGTTTTGCAGCTGTTTGAGCTAAGATTTCCAAGTTATTCACATAATGAAAACCTATACTTTGTTTCGGTCGAGTTCCCCATTCAAATGCATGTAACAGTGAGAAACGCACTGTCTTGGCGAAAGAAAGCGTTTTTGTACAACTTCATAGAAATAGCTGTAACTTTTGATAGAAGACTCGGATACACATCTTTATGGCTTTATCTTATAGAACTCAAGGTTCCCGTGCTGGGAAAACAGGTTTTGCAGCTGTTTGAGCTAAGATTTCCAAGTTATTCACATAATGAAAACCTATACTTTGTTTCGGTCGAGTTCCCCATTCAAATGCATGTAACAGTGAGAAACGCACTGTCTTGGCGAAAGAAAGCGTTTTTGTACAACTTCATAGAAATAGCTGTAACTTTTGATAGAAGACTCGGATACACATGTTTATGGCTTTATCTTATAGAACTCAAGGTTCCCGTGCTGGGAAAACAGGTTTTGCAGCTGTTTGAGCTAAGATTTCCAAGTTATTCACATAATGAAAACCTATACTTTGTTTCGGTCGAGATCCCCATTCAAATGCATGTAACAGTGAGAAACGCACTGTCTTGGCGAAAGAAAGCGTTTTTGTACAACTTCATAGAAATAGCTGTAACTTTTGATAGAAGACTCGGATACACATGTTTATGGCTTTATCTTATAGAACTCAAGGTTCCCGTGCTGGGAAAACAGGTTTTGCAGCTGTTTGAGCTAAGATTTCCAAGTTATTCACATAATGAAAACCTATACTTTGTTTCGGTCGAGATCCCCATTCAAATGCATGTAACAGTGAGAAACGCACTGTCTTGGCGAAAGAAAGCGTTTTTGTACAACTTCATAGAAATAGCTGTAACTTTTGATAGAAGACTCGGATACACATGTTTATGGCTTTATCTTATAGAACTCAAGGTTCCCGTGCTGGGAAAACAGGTTTTGCAGCTGTTTGAGCTAAGATTTCCAAGTTATTCACATAATGAAAACCTATACTTTGTTTCGGTCGAGTTCCCCATTCAAATGCATGTAACAGTGAGAAACGCACTGTCTTGGCGAAAGAAAGCGTTTTTGTACAACTTCATAGAAATAGCTGTAACTTTTGATAGAAGACTCAGATACACATGTTTATGGCTTTATCTTATAGAACTCAAGGTTCCCGTGCTGGGAAAACAGGTTTTGCAGCTGTTTGAGCTAAGATTTCCAAGTTATTCACATAATGAAAACCTATACTTTGTTTCGGTCGAGTTCCCCATTCAAATGCATGTAACAGTGAGAAACGCACTGTCTTGGCGAAAGAAAGCGTTTTTGTACAACTTCATAGAAATAGCTGTAACTTTTGATAGAAGACTCGGATACACATGTTTATGGCTTTATCTTATAGAACTCAAGGTTCCCGTGCTGGGAAAACAGGTTTTGCAGCTGTTTGAGCTAAGATTTCCAAGTTATTCACATAATGAAAACCTATACTTTGTTTCGGTCGAGTTCCCCATTCAAATGCATGTAACAGTGAGAAACGCACTGTCTTGGCGAAAGAAAGCGTTTTTGTACAACTTCATAGAAATAGCTGTAACTTTTGATAGAAGACTCGGATACACATGTTTATGGCTTTATCTTATAGAACTCAAGGTTCCCGTGCTGGGAAAACAGGTTTTGCAGCTGTTTGAGCTAAGATTTCCAAGTTATTCACATAATGAAAACCTATACTTTGTTTCGGTCGAGTTCCCCATTCAAATGCATGTAACAGTGAGAAACGCACTGTCTTGGCGAAAGAAAGCGTTTTTGTACAACTTCATAGAAATAGCTGTAACTTTTGATAGAAGACTCGGATACACATGTTTATGGCTTTATCTTATAGAACTCAAGGTTCCTGTGCTGGGAAAACAGGTTTTGCAGCTGTTTGAGCTAAGATTTCCAAGTTATTCACATAATGAAAACCTATACTTTGTTTCGGTCGAGATCCCCATTCAAATGCATGTAACAGTGAGAAACGCACTGTCTTGGCGAAAGAAAGCGTTTTTGTACAACTTCATAGAAATAGCTGTAACTTTTGATAGAAGACTCGGATACACATGTTTATGGCTTTATCTTATAGAACTCAAGGTCTCCGTGCTGGGAAAACAGGTTTTGCAGCTGTTTGAGCTAAGATTTCCAAGTTATTCACATAATGAAAACCTATACTTTGTTTCGGTCGAGTTCCCCATTCAAATGCATGTAACAGTGAGAAACGCACTGTCTTGGCGAAAGAAAGCGTTTTTGTACAACTTCATAGAAATAGCTGTAACTTTTGATAGAAGACTCGGATACACATCTTTATGGCTTTATCTTATAGAACTCAAGGTTCCCGTGCTGGGAAAACAGGTTTTGCAGCTGTTTGAGCTAAGATTTCCAAGTTATTCACATAATGAAAACCTATACTTTGTTTCGGTCGAGTTCCCCATCCAAATGCATGTAACAGTGAGAAACGCACTGTCTTGGCGAAAGAAAGCGTTTTTGTACAACTTCATAGAAATAGCTGTAACTTTTGATAGAAGACTCGGATACACATGTTTATGGCTTTATCTTATAGAACTCAAGGTTCCCGTGCTGGGAAAACAGGTTTTGCAGCTGTTTGAGCTAAGATTTCCAAGTTATTCACATAATGAAAACCTATACTTTGTTTCGGTCGAGTTCCCCATTCAAATGCATGTAACAGTGAGAAACGCACTGTCTTGGCGAAAGAAAGCGTTTTTGTACAACTTCATAGAAATAGCTGTAACTTTTGATAGAAGACTCGGATACACATGTTTATGGCTTTATCTTATAGAACTCAAGGTTCCCGTGCTGGGAAAACAGGTTTTGCAGCTGTTTGAGCTAAGATTTCCAAGTTATTCACATAATGAAAACCTATACTTTGTTTCGGTCGAGTTCCCCATTCAAATGCATGTAACAGTGAGAAACGCACTGTCTTGGCGAAAGAAAGCGTTTTTGTACAACTTCATAGAAATAGCTGTAACTTTTGATAGAAGACTCGGATACACATCTTTATGGCTTTATCTTATAGAACTCAAGGTTCCCGTGCTGGGAAAACAGGTTTTGCAGCTGTTTGAGCTAAGATTTCCAAGTTATTCACATAATGAAAACCTATACTTTGTTTCGGTCGAGTTCCCCATTCAAATGCATGTAACAGTGAGAAACGCACTGTCTTGGCGAAAGAAAGCGTTTTTGTACAACTTCATAGAAATAGCTGTAACTTTTGATAGAAGACTCGGATACACATGTTTATGGCTTTATCTTATAGAACTCAAGGTTCCCGTGCTGGGAAAACAGGTTTTGCAGCTGTTTGAGCTAAGATTTCCAAGTTATTCACATAATGAAAACCTATACTTTGTTTCGGTCGAGTTCCCCATTCAAATGCATGTAACAGTGAGAAACGCACTGTCTTGGCGAAAGAAAGCGTTTTTGTACAACTTCATAGAAATAGCTGTAACTTTTGATAGAAGACTCGGATACACATGTTTATGGCTTTATCTTATAGAACTCAAGGTTCCCGTGCTGGGAAAACAGGTTTTGCAGCTGTTTGAGCTAAGATTTCCAAGTTATTCACATAATGAAAACCTATACTTTGTTTCGGTCGAGATCCCCATTCAAATGCATGTAACAGTGAGAAACGCACTGTCTTGGCGAAAGAAAGCGTTTTTGTACAACTTCATAGAAATAGCTGTAACTTTTGATAGAAGACTCGGATACACATGTTTATGGCTTTATCTTATAGAACTCAAGGTTCCCGTGCTGGGAAAACAGGTTTTGCAGCTGTTTGAGCTAAGATTTCCAAGTTATTCACATAATGAAAACCTATACTTTGTTTCGGTCGAGTTCCCCATTCAAATGCATGTAACAGTGAGAAACGCACTGTCTTGGCGAAAGAAAGCGTTTTTGTACAACTTCATAGAAATAGCTGTAACTTTTGATAGAAGACTCGGATACACATGTTTATGGCTTTATCTTATAGAACTCAAGGTTCCCGTGCTGGGAAAACAGGTTTTGCAGCTGTTTGAGCTAAGATTTCCAAGTTATTCACATAATGAAAACCTATACTTTGTTTCGGTCGAGATCCCCATTCAAATGCATGTAACAGTGAGAAACGCACTGTCTTGGCGAAAGAAAGCGTTTTTGTACAACTTCATAGAAATAGCTGTAACTTTTGATAGAAGACTCGGATACACATGTTTATGGCTTTATCTTATAGAACTCAAGGTTCCCGTGCTGGGAAAACAGGTTTTGCAGCTGTTTGAGCTAAGATTTCCAAGTTATTCACATAATGAAAACCTATACTTTGTTTCGGTCGAGTTCCCCATTCAAATGCATGTAACAGTGAGAAACGCACTGTCTTGGCGAAAGAAAGCGTTTTTGTACAACTTCATAGAAATAGCTGTAACTTTTGATAGAAGACTCGGATACACATGTTTATGGCTTTATCTTATAGAACTCAAGGTTCCTGTGCTGGGAAAACAGGTTTTGCAGCTGTTTGAGCTAAGATTTCCAAGTTATTCACATAATGAAAACCTATACTTTGTTTCGGTCGAGATCCCCATTCAAATGCATGTAACAGTGAGAAACGCACTGTCTTGGCGAAAGAAAGCGTTTTTGTACAACTTCATAGAAATAGCTGTAACTTTTGATAGAAGACTCGGATACACATCTTTATGGCTTTATCTTATAGAACTCAAGGTTCCCGTGCTGGGAAAACAGGTTTTGCAGCTGTTTGAGCTAAGATTTCCAAGTTATTCACATAATGAAAACTTATACTTTGTTTCGGTCGAGTTCCCCATTCAAATGCATGTAACAGTGAGAAACGCACTGTCTTGGCGAAAGAAAGCGTTTTTGTACAACTTCATAGAAATAGCTGTAACTTTTGATAGAAGACTCGGATACACATCTTTATGGCTTTATCTTATAGAACTCAAGGTCTCCGTGCTGGGAAAACAGGTTTTGCAGCTGTTTGAGCTAAGATTTCCAAGTTATTCACATAATGAAAACCTATACTTTGTTTCGGTCGAGTTCCCCATTCAAATGCATGTAACAGTGAGAAACGCACTGTCTTGGCGAAAGAAAGCGTTTTTGTACAACTTCATAGAAATAGCTGTAACTTTTGATAGAAGACTCGGATACACATCTTTATGGCTTTATCTTATAGAACTCAAGGTTCCCGTGCTGGGAAAACAGGTTTTGCAGCTGTTTGAGCTAAGATTTCCAAGTTATTCACATAATGAAAACCTATACTTTGTTTCGGTCGAGTTCCCCATCCAAATGCATGTAACAGTGAGAAACGCACTGTCTTGGCGAAAGAAAGCGTTTTTGTACAACTTCATAGAAATAGCTGTAACTTTTGATAGAAGACTCGGATACACATGTTTATGGCTTTATCTTATAGAACTCAAGGTTCCCGTGCTGGGAAAACAGGTTTTGCAGCTGTTTGAGCTAAGATTTCCAAGTTATTCACATAATGAAAACCTATACTTTGTTTCGGTCGAGTTCCCCATTCAAATGCATGTAACAGTGAGAAACGCACTGTCTTGGCGAAAGAAAGCGTTTTTGTACAACTTCATAGAAATAGCTGTAACTTTTGATAGAAGACTCGGATACACATGTTTATGGCTTTATCTTATAGAACTCAAGGTTCCCGTGCTGGGAAAACAGGTTTTGCAGCTGTTTGAGCTAAGATTTCCAAGTTATTCACATAATGAAAACCTATACTTTGTTTCGGTCGAGTTCCCCATTCAAATGCATGTAACAGTGAGAAACGCACTGTCTTGGCGAAAGAAAGCGTTTTTGTACAACTTCATAGAAATAGCTGTAACTTTTGATAGAAGACTCGGATACACATGTTTATGGCTTTATCTTATAGAACTCAAGGTTCCCGTGCTGGGAAAACAGGTTTTGCAGCTGTTTGAGCTAAGATTTCCAAGTTATTCACATAATGAAAACCTATACTTTGTTTCGGTCGAGATCCCCATTCAAATGCATGTAACAGTGAGAAACGCACTGTCTTGGCGAAAGAAAGCGTTTTTGTACAACTTCATAGAAATAGCTGTAACTTTTGATAGAAGACTCGGATACACATGTTTATGGCTTTATCTTATAGAACTCAAGGTTCCCGTGCTGGGAAAACAGGTTTTGCAGCTGTTTGAGCTAAGATTTCCAAGTTATTCACATAATGAAAACTTATACTTTGTTTCGGTCGAGTTCCCCATTCAAATGCATGTAACAGTGAGAAACGCACTGTCTTGGCGAAAGAAAGCGTTTTTGTACAACTTCATAGAAATAGCTGTAACTTTTGATAGAAGACTCGGATACACATGTTTATGGCTTTATCTTATAGAACTCAAGGTCTCCGTGCTGGGAAAACAGGTTTTGCAGCTGTTTGAGCTAAGATTTCCAAGTTATTCACATAATGAAAACCTATACTTTGTTTCGGTCGAGTTCCCCATTCAAATGCATGTAACAGTGAGAAACGCACTGTCTTGGCGAAAGAAAGCGTTTTTGTACAACTTCATAGAAATAGCTGTAACTTTTGATAGAAGACTCGGATACACATGTTTATGGCTTTATCTTATAGAACTCAAGGTTCCCGTGCTGGGAAAACAGGTTTTGCAGCTGTTTGAGCTAAGATTTCCAAGTTATTCACATAATGAAAACCTATACTTTGTTTCGGTCGAGTTCCCCATTCAAATGCATGTAACAGTGAGAAACGCACTGTCTTGGCGAAAGAAAGCGTTTTTGTACAACTTCATAGAAATAGCTGTAACTTTTGATAGAAGACTCGGATACACATGTTTATGGCTTTATCTTATAGAACTCAAGGTTCCCGTGCTGGGAAAACAGGTTTTGCAGCTGTTTGAGCTAAGATTTCCAAGTTATTCACATAATGAAAACCTATACTTTGTTTCGGTCGAGTTCCCCATTCAAATGCATGTAACAGTGAGAAACGCACTGTCTTGGCGAAAGAAAGCGTTTTTGTACAACTTCATAGAAATAGCTGTAACTTTTGATAGAAGACTCGGATACACATGTTTATGGCTTTATCTTATAGAACTCAAGGTTCCCGTGCTGGGAAAACAGGTTTTGCAGCTGTTTGAGCTAAGATTTCCAAGTTATTCACATAATGAAAACCTATACTTTGTTTCGGTCGAGATCCCCATTCAAATGCATGTAACAGTGAGAAACGCACTGTCTTGGCGAAAGAAAGCGTTTTTGTACAACTTCATAGAAATAGCTGTAACTTTTGATAGAAGACTCGGATACACATGTTTATGGCTTTATCTTATAGAACTCAAGGTTCCCGTGCTGGGAAAACAGGTTTTGCAGCTGTTTGAGCTAAGATTTCCAAGTTATTCACATAATGAAAACTTATACTTTGTTTCGGTCGAGTTCCCCATTCAAATGCATGTAACAGTGAGAAACGCACTGTCTTGGCGAAAGAAAGCGTTTTTGTACAACTTCATAGAAATAGCTGTAACTTTTGATAGAAGACTCGGATACACATGTTTATGGCTTTATCTTATAGAACTCAAGGTCTCCGTGCTGGGAAAACAGGTTTTGCAGCTGTTTGAGCTAAGATTTCCAAGTTATTCACATAATGAAAACCTATACTTTGTTTCGGTCGAGTTCCCCATTCAAATGCATGTAACAGTGAGAAACGCACTGTCTTGGCGAAAGAAAGCGTTTTTGTACAACTTCATAGAAATAGCTGTAACTTTTGATAGAAGACTCGGATACACATGTTTATGGCTTTATCTTATAGAACTCAAGGTTCCCGTGCTGGGAAAACAGGTTTTGCAGCTGTTTGAGCTAAGATTTCCAAGTTATTCACATAATGAAAACCTATACTTTGTTTCGGTCGAGTTCCCCATCCAAATGCATGTAACAGTGAGAAACGCACTGTCTTGGCGAAAGAAAGCGTTTTTGTACAACTTCATAGAAATAGCTGTAACTTTTGATAGAAGACTCGGATACACATGTTTATGGCTTTATCTTATAGAACTCAAGGTTCCCGTGCTGGGAAAACAGGTTTTGCAGCTGTTTGAGCTAAGATTTCCAAGTTATTCACATAATGAAAACCTATACTTTGTTTCGGTCGAGTTCCCCATTCAAATGCATGTAACAGTGAGAAACGCACTGTCTTGGCGAAAGAAAGCGTTTTTGTACAACTTCATAGAAATAGCTGTAACTTTTGATAGAAGACTCGGATACACATCTTTATGGCTTTATCTTATAGAACTCAAGGTTCCCGTGCTGGGAAAACAGGTTTTGCAGCTGTTTGAGCTAAGATTTCCAAGTTATTCACATAATGAAAACCTATACTTTGTTTCGGTCGAGTTCCCCATTCAAATGCATGTAACAGTGAGAAACGCACTGTCTTGGCGAAAGAAAGCGTTTTTGTACAACTTCATAGAAATAGCTGTAACTTTTGATAGAAGACTCGGATACACATCTTTATGGCTTTATCTTATAGAACTCAAGGTTCCTGTGCTGGGAAAACAGGTTTTGCAGCTGTTTGAGCTAAGATTTCCAAGTTATTCACATAATGAAAACCTATACTTTGTTTCGGTGGAGATCCCCATTCAAATGCATGTAACAGTGAGAAACGCACTGTCTTGGCGAAAGAAAGCGTTTTTGTACAACTTCATAGAAATAGCTGTAACTTTTGATAGAAGACTCGGATACACATGTTTATGGCTTTATCTTATAGAACTCAAGGTTCCCGTGCTGGGAAAACAGGTTTTGCAGCTGTTTGAGCTAAGATTTCCAAGTTATTCACATAATGAAAACTTATACTTTGTTTCGGTCGAGTTCCCCATTCAAATGCATGTAACAGTGAGAAACGCACTGTCTTGGCGAAAGAAAGCGTTTTTGTACAACTTCATAGAAATAGCTGTAACTTTTGATAGAAGACTCGGATACACATCTTTATGGCTTTATCTTATAGAACTCAAGGTCTCCGTGCTGGGAAAACAGGTTTTGCAGCTGTTTGAGCTAAGATTTCCAAGTTATTCACATAATGAAAACCTATACTTTGTTTCGGTCGAGTTCCCCATTCAAATGCATGTAACAGTGAGAAACGCACTGTCTTGGCGAAAGAAAGCGTTTTTGTACAACTTCATAGAAATAGCTGTAACTTTTGATAGAAGACTCGGATACACATCTTTATGGCTTTATCTTATAGAACTCAAGGTTCCCGTGCTGGGAAAACAGGTTTTGCAGCTGTTTGAGCTAAGATTTCCAAGTTATTCACATAATGAAAACTTATACTTTGTTTCGGTCGAGTTCCCCATTCAAAATGCATGTAACAGTGAGAAACGCACTGTCTTGGCGAAAGAAAGCGTTTTTGTACAACTTCATAGAAATAGCTGTAACTTTTGATAGAAGACTCGGATACACATGTTTATGGCTTTATCTTATAGAACTCAAGGTTCCCGTGCTGGGAAAACAGGTTTTGCAGCTGTTTGAGCTAAGATTTCCAAGTTATTCACATAATGAAAACCTATACTTTGTTTCGGTCGAGTTCCCCATCCAAATGCATGTAACAGTGAGAAACGCACTGTCTTGGCGAAAGAAAGCGTTTTTGTACAACTTCATAGAAATAGCTGTAACTTTTGATAGAAGACTCGGATACACATGTTTATGGCTTTATCTTATAGAACTCAAGGTTCCCGTGCTGGGAAAACAGGTTTTGCAGCTGTTTGAGCTAAGATTTCCAAGTTATTCACATAATGAAAACCTATACTTTGTTTCGGTCGAGTTCCCCATTCAAATGCATGTAACAGTGAGAAACGCACTGTCTTGGCGAAAGAAAGCGTTTTTGTACAACTTCATAGAAATAGCTGTAACTTTTGATAGAAGACTCGGATACACATGTTTATGGCTTTATCTTATAGAACTCAAGGTTCCCGTGCTGGGAAAACAGGTTTTGCAGCTGTTTGAGCTAAGATTTCCAAGTTATTCACATAATGAAAACCTATACTTTGTTTCGGTCGAGTTCCCCATTCAAATGCATGTAACAGTGAGAAACGCACTGTCTTGGCGAAAGAAAGCGTTTTTGTACAACTTCATAGAAATAGCTGTAACTTTTGATAGAAGACTCGGATACACATCTTTATGGCTTTATCTTATAGAACTCAAGGTTCCTGTGCTGGGAAAACAGGTTTTGCAGCTGTTTGAGCTAAGATTTCCAAGTTATTCACATAATGAAAACCTATACTTTGTTTCGGTGGAGATCCCCATTCAAATGCATGTAACAGTGAGAAACGCACTGTCTTGGCGAAAGAAAGCGTTTTTGTACAACTTCATAGAAATAGCTGTAACTTTTGATAGAAGACTCGGATACACATGTTTATGGCTTTATCTTATAGAACTCAAGGTTCCCGTGCTGGGAAAACAGGTTTTGCAGCTGTTTGAGCTAAGATTTCCAAGTTATTCACATAATGAAAACTTATACTTTGTTTCGGTCGAGTTCCCCATTCAAATGCATGTAACAGTGAGAAACGCACTGTCTTGGCGAAAGAAAGCGTTTTTGTACAACTTCATAGAAATAGCTGTAACTTTTGATAGAAGACTCGGATACACATCTTTATGGCTTTATCTTATAGAACTCAAGGTCTCCGTGCTGGGAAAACAGGTTTTGCAGCTGTTTGAGCTAAGATTTCCAAGTTATTCACATAATGAAAACCTATACTTTGTTTCGGTCGAGTTCCCCATTCAAATGCATGTAACAGTGAGAAACGCACTGTCTTGGCGAAAGAAAGCGTTTTTGTACAACTTCATAGAAATAGCTGTAACTTTTGATAGAAGACTCGGATACACATCTTTATGGCTTTATCTTATAGAACTCAAGGTTCCCGTGCTGGGAAAACAGGTTTTGCAGCTGTTTGAGCTAAGATTTCCAAGTTATTCACATAATGAAAACTTATACTTTGTTTCGGTCGAGTTCCCCATTCAAATGCATGTAACAGTGAGAAACGCACTGTCTTGGCGAAAGAAAGCGTTTTTGTACAACTTCATAGAAATAGCTGTAACTTTTGATAGAAGACTCGGATACACATCTTTATGGCTTTATCTTATAGAACTCAAGGTCTCCGTGCTGGGAAAACAGGTTTTGCAGCTGTTTGAGCTAAGATTTCCAAGTTATTCACATAATGAAAACCTATACTTTGTTTCGGTCGAGTTCCCCATTCAAATGCATGTAACAGTGAGAAACGCACTGTCTTGGCGAAAGAAAGCGTTTTTGTACAACTTCATAGAAATAGCTGTAACTTTTGATAGAAGACTCGGATACACATCTTTATGGCTTTATCTTATAGAACTCAAGGTTCCCGTGCTGGGAAAACAGGTTTTGCAGCTGTTTGAGCTAAGATTTCCAAGTTATTCACATAATGAAAACCTATACTTTGTTTCGGTCGAGTTCCCCATCCAAATGCATGTAACAGTGAGAAACGCACTGTCTTGGCGAAAGAAAGCGTTTTTGTACAACTTCATAGAAATAGCTGTAACTTTTGATAGAAGACTCGGATACACATGTTTATGGCTTTATCTTATAGAACTCAAGGTTCCCGTGCTGGGAAAACAGGTTTTGCAGCTGTTTGAGCTAAGATTTCCAAGTTATTCACATAATGAAAACCTATACTTTGTTTCGGTCGAGTTCCCCATTCAAATGCATGTAACAGTGAGAAACGCACTGTCTTGGCGAAAGAAAGCGTTTTTGTACAACTTCATAGAAATAGCTGTAACTTTTGATAGAAGACTCGGATACACATGTTTATGGCTTTATCTTATAGAACTCAAGGTTCCCGTGCTGGGAAAACAGGTTTTGCAGCTGTTTGAGCTAAGATTTCCAAGTTATTCACATAATGAAAACCTATACTTTGTTTCGGTCGAGTTCCCCATTCAAATGCATGTAACAGTGAGAAACGCACTGTCTTGGCGAAAGAAAGCGTTTTTGTACAACTTCATAGAAATAGCTGTAACTTTTGATAGAAGACTCGGATACACATGTTTATGGCTTTATCTTATAGAACTCAAGGTTCCCGTGCTGGGAAAACAGGTTTTGCAGCTGTTTGAGCTAAGATTTCCAAGTTATTCACATAATGAAAACCTATACTTTGTTTCGGTCGAGATCCCCATTCAAATGCATGTAACAGTGAGAAACGCACTGTCTTGGCGAAAGAAAGCGTTTTTGTACAACTTCATAGAAATAGCTGTAACTTTTGATAGAAGACTCGGATACACATGTTTATGGCTTTATCTTATAGAACTCAAGGTTCCCGTGCTGGGAAAACAGGTTTTGCAGCTGTTTGAGCTAAGATTTCCAAGTTATTCACATAATGAAAACCTATACTTTGTTTCGGTCGAGTTCCCCATTCAAATGCATGTAACAGTGAGAAACGCACTGTCTTGGCGAAAGAAAGCGTTTTTGTACAACTTCATAGAAATAGCTGTAACTTTTGATAGAAGACTCGGATACACATGTTTATGGCTTTATCTTATAGAACTCAAGGTTCCCGTGCTGGGAAAACAGGTTTTGCAGCTGTTTGAGCTAAGATTTCCAAGTTATTCACATAATGAAAACCTATACTTTGTTTCGGTCGAGTTCCCCATTCAAATGCATGTAACAGTGAGAAACGCACTGTCTTGGCGAAAGAAAGCGTTTTTGTACAACTTCATAGAAATAGCTGTAACTTTTGATAGAAGACTCGGATACACATGTTTATGGCTTTATCTTATAGAACTCAAGGTTCCCGTGCTGGGAAAACAGGTTTTGCAGCTGTTTGAGCTAAGATTTCCAAGTTATTCACATAATGAAAACCTATACTTTGTTTCGGTCGAGTTCCCCATTCAAATGCATGTAACAGTGAGAAACGCACTGTCTTGGCGAAAGAAAGCGTTTTTGTACAACTTCATAGAAATAGCTGTAACTTTTGATAGAAGACTCGGATACACATCTTTATGGCTTTATCTTATAGAACTCAAGGTTCCCGTGCTGGGAAAACAGGTTTTGCAGCTGTTTGAGCTAAGATTTCCAAGTTATTCACATAATGAAAACCTATACTTTGTTTCGGTCGAGTTCCCCATTCAAATGCATGTAACAGTGAGAAACGCACTGTCTTGGCGAAAGAAAGCGTTTTTGTACAACTTCATAGAAATAGCTGTAACTTTTGATAGAAGACTCGGATACACATCTTTATGGCTTTATCTTATAGAACTCAAGGTTCCTGTGCTGGGAAAACAGGTTTTGCAGCTGTTTGAGCTAAGATTTCCAAGTTATTCACATAATGAAAACCTATACTTTGTTTCGGTCGAGATCCCCATTCAAATGCATGTAACAGTGAGAAACGCACTGTCTTGGCGAAAGAAAGCGTTTTTGTACAACTTCATAGAAATAGCTGTAACTTTTGATAGAAGACTCGGATACACATGTTTATGGCTTTATCTTATAGAACTCAAGGTTCCCGTGCTGGGAAAACAGGTTTTGCAGCTGTTTGAGCTAAGATTTCCAAGTTATTCACATAATGAAAACCTATACTTTGTTTCGGTCGAGTTCCCCATTCAAATGCATGTAACAGTGAGAAACGCACTGTCTTGGCGAAAGAAAGCGTTTTTGTACAACTTCATAGAAATAGCTGTAACTTTTGATAGAAGACTCGGATACACATCTTTATGGCTTTATCTTATAGAACTCAAGGTTCCCGTGCTGGGAAAACAGGTTTTGCAGCTGTTTGAGCTAAGATTTCCAAGTTATTCACATAATGAAAACCTATACTTTGTTTCGGTCGAGTTCCCCATTCAAATGCATGTAACAGTGAGAAACGCACTGTCTTGGCGAAAGAAAGCGTTTTTGTACAACTTCATAGAAATAGCTGTAACTTTTGATAGAAGACTCGGATACACATGTTTATGGCTTTATCTTATAGAACTCAAGGTTCCCGTGCTGGGAAAACAGGTTTTGCAGCTGTTTGAGCTAAGATTTCCAAGTTATTCACATAATGAAAACCTATACTTTGTTTCGGTCGAGTTCCCCATTCAAATGCATGTAACAGTGAGAAACGCACTGTCTTGGCGAAAGAAAGCGTTTTTGTACAACTTCATAGAAATAGCTGTAACTTTTGATAGAAGACTCGGATACACATGTTTATGGCTTTATCTTATAGAACTCAAGGTTCCCGTGCTGGGAAAACAGGTTTTGCAGCTGTTTGAGCTAAGATTTCCAAGTTATTCACATAATGAAAACCTATACTTTGTTTCGGTCGAGTTCCCCATTCAAATGCATGTAACAGTGAGAAACGCACTGTCTTGGCGAAAGAAAGCGTTTTTGTACAACTTCATAGAAATAGCTGTAACTTTTGATAGAAGACTCGGATACACATGTTTATGGCTTTATCTTATAGAACTCAAGGTTCCCGTGCTGGGAAAACAGGTTTTGCAGCTGTTTGAGCTAAGATTTCCAAGTTATTCACATAATGAAAACCTATACTTTGTTTCGGTCGAGATCCCCATTCAAATGCATGTAACAGTGAGAAACGCACTGTCTTGGCGAAAGAAAGCGTTTTTGTACAACTTCATAGAAATAGCTGTAACTTTTGATAGAAGACTCGGATACACATGTTTATGGCTTTATCTTATAGAACTCAAGGTTCCCGTGCTGGGAAAACAGGTTTTGCAGCTGTTTGAGCTAAGATTTCCAAGTTATTCACATAATGAAAACCTATACTTTGTTTCGGTCGAGTTCCCCATTCAAATGCATGTAACAGTGAGAAACGCACTGTCTTGGCGAAAGAAAGCGTTTTTGTACAACTTCATAGAAATAGCTGTAACTTTTGATAGAAGACTCGGATACACATGTTTATGGCTTTATCTTATAGAACTCAAGGTTCCCGTGCTGGGAAAACAGGTTTTGCAGCTGTTTGAGCTAAGATTTCCAAGTTATTCACATAATGAAAACCTATACTTTGTTTCGGTCGAGATCCCCATTCAAATGCATGTAACAGTGAGAAACGCACTGTCTTGGCGAAAGAAAGCGTTTTTGTACAACTTCATAGAAATAGCTGTAACTTTTGATAGAAGACTCGGATACACATGTTTATGGCTTTATCTTATAGAACTCAAGGTTCCCGTGCTGGGAAAACAGGTTTTGCAGCTGTTTGAGCTAAGATTTCCAAGTTATTCACATAATGAAAACCTATACTTTGTTTCGGTCGAGTTCCCCATTCAAATGCATGTAACAGTGAGAAACGCACTGTCTTGGCGAAAGAAAGCGTTTTTGTACAACTTCATAGAAATAGCTGTAACTTTTGATAGAAGACTCGGATACACATGTTTATGGCTTTATCTTATAGAACTCAAGGTTCCCGTGCTGGGAAAACAGGTTTTGCAGCTGTTTGAGCTAAGATTTCCAAGTTATTCACATAATGAAAACCTATACTTTGTTTCGGTCGAGTTCCCCATTCAAATGCATGTAACAGTGAGAAACGCACTGTCTTGGCGAAAGAAAGCGTTTTTGTACAACTTCATAGAAATAGCTGTAACTTTTGATAGAAGACTCGGATACACATGTTTATGGCTTTATCTTATAGAACTCAAGGTTCCCGTGCTGGGAAAACAGGTTTTGCAGCTGTTTGAGCTAAGATTTCCAAGTTATTCACATAATGAAAACCTATACTTTGTTTCGGTCGAGTTCCCCATTCAAATGCATGTAACAGTGAGAAACGCACTGTCTTGGCGAAAGAAAGCGTTTTTGTACAACTTCATAGAAATAGCTGTAACTTTTGATAGAAGACTCGGATACACATGTTTATGGCTTTATCTTATAGAACTCAAGGTTCCCGTGCTGGGAAAACAGGTTTTGCAGCTGTTTGAGCTAAGATTTCCAAGTTATTCACATAATGAAAACCTATACTTTGTTTCGGTCGAGTTCCCCATTCAAATGCATGTAACAGTGAGAAACGCACTGTCTTGGCGAAAGAAAGCGTTTTTGTACAACTTCATAGAAATAGCTGTAACTTTTGATAGAAGACTCGGATACACATGTTTATGGCTTTATCTTATAGAACTCAAGGTTCCCGTGCTGGGAAAACAGGTTTTGCAGCTGTTTGAGCTAAGATTTCCAAGTTATTCACATAATGAAAACCTATACTTTGTTTCGGTCGAGTTCCCCATTCAAATGCATGTAACAGTGAGAAACGCACTGTCTTGGCGAAAGAAAGCGTTTTTGTACAACTTCATAGAAATAGCTGTAACTTTTGATAGAAGACTCGGATACACATGTTTATGGCTTTATCTTATAGAACTCAAGGTTCCCGTGCTGGGAAAACAGGTTTTGCAGCTGTTTGAGCTAAGATTTCCAAGTTATTCACATAATGAAAACCTATACTTTGTTTCGGTCGAGTTCCCCATTCAAATGCATGTAACAGTGAGAAACGCACTGTCTTGGCGAAAGAAAGCGTTTTTGTACAACTTCATAGAAATAGCTGTAACTTTTGATAGAAGACTCGGATACACATGTTTATGGCTTTATCTTATAGAACTCAAGGTTCCCGTGCTGGGAAAACAGGTTTTGCAGCTGTTTGAGCTAAGATTTCCAAGTTATTCACATAATGAAAACCTATACTTTGTTTCGGTCGAGTTCCCCATTCAAATGCATGTAACAGTGAGAAACGCACTGTCTTGGCGAAAGAAAGCGTTTTTGTACAACTTCATAGAAATAGCTGTAACTTTTGATAGAAGACTCGGATACACATGTTTATGGCTTTATCTTATAGAACTCAAGGTTCCCGTGCTGGGAAAACAGGTTTTGCAGCTGTTTGAGCTAAGATTTCCAAGTTATTCACATAATGAAAACCTATACTTTGTTTCGGTCGAGTTCCCCATTCAAATGCATGTAACAGTGAGAAACGCACTGTCTTGGCGAAAGAAAGCGTTTTTGTACAACTTCATAGAAATAGCTGTAACTTTTGATAGAAGACTCGGATACACATGTTTTATGGCTTTATCTTATAGAACTCAAGGTTCCCGTGCTGGGAAAACAGGTTTTGCAGCTGTTTGAGCTAAGATTTCCAAGTTATTCACATAATGAAAACCGAACTTCATAGAAATAGCTGTAACTTTTGATAGAAGACTCGGATACACATGTTTATGGCTTTATCTTATAGA